>NC_133327.1:551644248-551891748 GCF_042186555.1 Aquarana catesbeiana
ATACACAGGAAGACCTCAGTCAGGAGGAGGTTGTGGAATGTGGCAGTCAGGAGGAGGCGGGGATTAGTGGTAGCCAGGAGGAGGCGGGGCTAAGTGTCAGCCAAGAGAAGCCAGGGACCAGTCGCAGCCTGACTGAGTCTCAGGTCCCTCCCCTCCGCCTTCCATACAAAAGGGCCAGGAAGACGACTCCGAGTCCCGTGCAGGATTCAGCATTCAGGCTGATCCAGGAGGCTTCTGCGTCCCTCAGAGCCTTACCAACTCCTGAAGAGGCCTTTGCCTGCATGGCTGTCACCGAATTGCAGGGCATGCAGAAGGGTCAACGCCTCCTGTGTGAGGACCTTATTTATAAAGTCCTACGTAAGGGGGTGAGTGGGGAACTAACACCCAAGACGGATGTCATTGAGATGGACGATCCTCCTCCTCCTCCTCCTCCTGCTGCCACAACTCCACCACCACAGCCACCGCGTGGAAGGAGGCGTGGAAAGAAGACCAAAGAGTGATGACCCTGGGTTCAGTCTGGTCTGACAGAAGATGCAGTCTCTTGTATGACCACAGCCTGGGGACACAGATGTCATCTGCTGCTGTTCATGATCTCTGGGACTTCTGGACCAGACTGCCCTCCCTTAGATAAGGACTCCTCAGGCCACCAATTTTGCTTAAAAATAGTTGATGTCTGCCCTGGGGGTACAAGGCTTCACTAATTTCTGCAGTTTCTCCAGCGTTGCCTCCCTCTTTGTTTAGTTGTGAGTCGTTAATAAAATTTTTTAGGTAAATTATACTCTCCTGTGTGTGTTTTCATCCAAAAAGGACAGTTTGTTGGTGACGATTCAGGTACATTTCTAAAATACAATGTGAAATTAACAAGAGACAACAACACCAAACAATCTCCTACAGATTAAATAGAACAACATATCAATGGTGTTGTGGGAACCTGTCACAAAAAACACACACAAACATTTTCGGGAGTACAAATCAAAATTGCAAAAAAAATAAAAAAATAAAATAGAAACACAAAAAAAAATCTACATTAAAGCCAAAAAATATATAAAAAATATACAAAAATATGTTGTCAGATGTGAGAAATCAAAATATATTGAGGGAATCCCGATAAATAGTAACGAAATAAGTTTGTGAGAAGTGTGTGTGAATATGAGCAGCAAAACTACTTAATTCTTGTCACATTATAAAGAAAAAGAGAGTGCGCTGTATTAAACCATTTTGAACATTGCAGCGTGACAAAAGTGCTGTATCCATTGCGAACGCTAAGTTTACCAGAACGAGCTGTTCCGTCTTGCGTGGCACTTTGTGCGTCGGAACAGGCCACACATGGTCGGAATTGACGCGATCGGATTTTGTTGTCGGAAAATTTTATCTCCTGCTGTCCAACTTTGTGTGTCTGAAAATCCGATGGAAAATGTCCGATGGAGCCCACACACGGTCGGAATTTCTGACAACACGCTCCGATCGGACATTTTCCATCGGAAAATCCGACCGTGTGTACGGGGCATTAGCGTTCGCAGGGATTAGGCCTGACTCTGCGAATGCTGCAGTTACGTGTGTTGCGTTTTGTAAGTGATTGATACTGCACTTGGATGAGCTGGGCTGGGCGAAGGGGCTAAACGCAGGTACTAGAAGGTATCTGGGCTGATCCCGCTAACACTGTGTTTTTGGGAACCCTAAACTCTGGGGACACTAATATAGATCTGATCAGATCAGATATTGATCCGTTCAGACATTATACTACTAAGGGAGGCGTATGGTGCGTGCATGGGTGTTAGCGGTACTGGCACTGATCTGACGCTGCCTGGATCGACGCAGACCCTATCTGATGCTAAAACCTAACTTTGATCACCCACCGGGTGATCAGGGGGTTAAACCTTTATTGGGTAAAATACGGCAGGTGCCCTGATGCTATAAAAAAATCTAGCTAAACTTATATTGTGATTACAGGTGACAGGGGGTAATCAAGGGGTTAAACCTTTATTGGGGGGGGTAGGGGGGTCCCTAGACCTATCTGAGCCTAAGACTAATTACCCTAACACTGATTTTTGTCACTAATGACACTAGTACAGCGATAAAAAAAAATCTGATTGCTGTACTGGGTGACACAGTGACAGGTGGTGAAGGGGTTAACTGGGGGGGGTGACAGGGGGATGATTGGGGGGTGAATGTGTGCCTACATGACCAGGTGTCAGTGTAGCGTTGTGCAACTCACTGTTTGATGCTCTCTCCTCTCAGTCTGGAACGAAAAGACCGACACAAGGAGAGATGACATCTCTTCCTCTGTCAGTGTTTACAGTTACATAGACAGGGAAAGGATATCATTCGTCAGGAGCAATCACCAGGTCTAGGCCAGATTTCATTGGCCTGGGCCTGGGGATTAATTGGTTCCTGATCGAATCCGATCGACGCGGCCAGCGTAGCATAACGGCGATTCGCCTGCATGTGCCATTCTGCAGCAGTACAACTGTGGCGGACGGTCGGCAAGCGGTTAAAAAGGTAGAATAAAAAAACAACTTATCTGAGCTTTGGGGTCTCTGATGTGGATAATCAGCAGTCTCGGCGAGCTCTTCAGGTTTGCGGAGCTTTTGTAGGGATGTTGCCATGATGAGGGCCCAAAGCTAATTGGTGGAGACGAATGTCTGAGGACGGCCGTTGCCTGCGGTATCGATGTTCCTGGGTTTTCATGGGTTCATTCATGGAATGTATTGGTCTTGCAGAGGAATGACGGAACTCAGTTTACCATTCAGGAACTTCTGTCATCGGGACATCAAGAGTGTCACAAAAGTGACGGAAGGTCTTCAGGTATTTTCAGAAGTGCTGTGCGGCCTTGTGAGGAGGCAGACAGGCAGAATTCCATTTATGCGGAGGACCTCTAGTAGGGGATGGAGTTCCCTTCTACGTTGTGGTGTGATGGTGGAAAGGTCCTGGAACAGGCGAACTTCTGCACCATTGTAGGAGAGCGGGATTTTGTTGCGAGCCTTCCGTAGGATTTTTTCTTTTAGTTGGTAGTCTATTATGCAGCAGACTACATCCCTGGGTGGGTCAGACTCCCTGCCTCATGGTCTGAGGGCGCGATGGATGCGTTCCATCCTAATTGATTCTGTGCGGGGTCTATCTAAGAGATTATTAAAGAGGCTTATTACCTCAGCTTGAAGCTGATCTGTGTCGACCGTTTCCGGTAGGCCCCACAGTCTCAAGTTGTGACGCCTGCCATGGTTGTCCGGGTCTTCCATGTGGCGGTTAAGATCATGGAGCTGTAGGCTGTGTATGTCCAGGACTTGTTGAGCATGGCGTATAGCAGTGGATTGGGAAGCTGTTACCTTCTTCACTTCTTGTACCCATCCTGCTATAGACTATATGTCAATCCTGAGGTCAGTGATTGTCGCCATTAGGGTCTCTTTGATGTCAGCATCCACCGAGTGAAAATCGTTCAGGCTGGGGTGTTGATGCTGGTGCGGAGTTAGCACTATCTCCCCCGTAGTGGAGGAGGATCGTGTGACGGCTGTTTCCCCCGATGAAGTGCCAGTAGGCGGTTTGAGGCATTGAGAGGACGCCATGTTGCTTGCCTGTGTCCGGAACATTTCCAGAATGCTGTAGGTCAATCGGCCATTCAGATCACAGGGAGAGTGTGATCGTGAGGTGGAGGAATTGTGAAAGGAGGTCCCAATGTTTTCCGGGTGGTTAGACGTGTATAACACCCCCGTAGGGGTTAGCTTGTTTCCTCTGTCGGCGGGAGCTCACAGTTTAAGCAGCCATCTTCCACCAAGGTCAAGCCACGCCCCCCACAAAATCAGTGTATATTATTTGGTCTGTGTGAAGGTTATAGAGTCTATAAGCTATGGTGCCAATCATTAAAAATTGATCACACCTGATGTACAGTAATGACGGCTCTCATTTCTTGAGACACTAACAAGCCAGGACAGTAAAATACCCACCAAATGACCCCTTTTTGGAAAGTAGACATTCCAAGGTATTTAGTAAGAGGCATGGCGAGTTTTTTCACGATGTCATTTTTTTCCCACAATTATTTGCAAAATGAAGATTTTTTTCTTTTTTTTTTTCACAAAATTTTCATATTACAATAACAGGTTATTTTTCTCACATGGCATATGCATACCACAAATTACACCCCAAAACACATTCTATTACTCCTCCTCAGTATGGCGATACCACATGTGTGAGACTTTCACACACCTGGCCACATACAGAGGCGCAACATTCAAGGAGCACCACCAGGTGTTCTAGGGACATAAATTACACATATAATTTCCTGACAACCTATCACACTTTTGAAGGTCCTGGAGAACCAGGACAATGGAAATGCTTACAAAATGACCCCATTTTGAAAAGAAAACACCCCAACGTATTCCAGGAGACATAATCAGTCTTTTGAACATGTAATTTTTTTCCACGTGTTTTTGGAAACTGTGGAAAGAAAATGAAAATGCATTTTTCTATGCATTTTTTACACATTTTTACGCCACTGACGGGTGTTAATGAGGATCCACTGATAGGGTGGCACTGATGAGTACTTACATATGGGCACTGTACTGGCACTAATAGGCACTTCAGTGGCACCGTAGAGCACTGCTGGGGCACAGATATGGCACTCCTGGGGCACAGATGTGGCACTCCTGGGCACTGATGTGGCACTCCTGGGCACTGATGTGGCACTGCTTGGCACTGATGTGGCACTGCTTGGCACTGATGTGGCACTGCTGGGCTCTAATGGGTACTCCTTAGACTTGCTGGGCTCTCCTTGGCACTGATGGGGCAATTCTTAGCACTGCCTGGCTCTGATGGGCCCTGCCGGGCTCTGATGGGCACCAATGGGGCACTGCTGGGGCACTCCTTGGCACTGATGGGGCACTGCCCCGCTCTCAAGCAGCCTCACGCTGCAGCTTCACCCTCCTCTCCTCCCACAATCAGTGTGATGAGGGAGAGAACCAGACATGACGCTGATTTGTTGACAGTGATTGCTCCGTCCAATTGGACGGAGTGATCATGTCGTTAAGGGCCGCTGGGATTGGCCCTTTACCCCGATCCATGGCGCACTGGGTCCCGAGAACCCAGCGGTGTCAGACATTCTCAGGTGCGAGCCACAGGGGAGGATGTCATAGTATGCCCTCCCAGAGTTATCCAATCGCGCTGTAGCCATCATTCGGCTATGGCCCAGTCGGCAACTGGTTAAAGCCCAATAAATTCTTTCACCTTTTTTTTCTCTTTGTACAGTGCCTTGAAAAAGTATTCATACCCCTTGAAATTTTCCACATTTTGTCATGTTACAACCAAAAACGTAAATGTATTTTATTGGGATTTTATGTGATAGACCAACACAAAGTGACACATAATTGTGAAGTGTTATGCCATGTACACACGACCAGTTTTGCTGTCAGAATAAATTCCGAAGGTTTCTCCGACGGAACTCCAACGGAATTCCATTCAAGCGGTTTTGCCTACACACGGTCAAACCAAAGTCCGACCAAAGTCCGACCATCCAGAACGTGGTGACGTACAACACTTACTGTACGACGGGACAAGAAAAAGGAAGTTCAATAGCCAGTAGCCAATAGCTTCCGTCTCATACTAGCTTCAGAGCATGCGTCGTTTTTAGTCTGTCGGAACAGCATACAGACAATCGGTTTTCCCGATAGAAATTGGTTCCGTCGGAAATATTTAGAACATGTTCTATTTCTAGGTCCGTCAGAATCTAAAAAAAAAGAAGTCCGCTGAGGCCTACACACGGAATTTGGCGTGCATTTGTATTCAACCCCCCCAGAGTCAATACTTTGTAGAACCCCCTTTCACTGCAATTACAGCTGCAAGTCTTTTTGGGTATGTCTCTACCAGCTTTGCACATCTAAAGAGTGAACTTTTTGCCCATACATGACTATGTTGGATGGCTAATGGCACCAAAAAAAGTGGGACATGGTGGGGAGGGGGGGTTGGAAGGGAGAGAGAGGGGTGATTGATTAGGGTTAATATATTTTTTGGGGGGGGGAGGGGATAGGGGATATGGGGAATACACAGTGGCGTAGCGTGAGGGGTGTGGAGGGGGCCGTGGCCCCAGGGGCAAAATTTAGTGGGGCGAAATTCCATGCCAGTGTACGTCACTACTGGCTGCCAACCCCTAATTTCAATTTCCTGTGTCCCCCACGCTCTGGCGCCATGTTCAGTGTCTGGCACCCTGTGATTGGGCGTCATGTGCAGTGGCGGGGCTGGCCTATCCACGATCATGGTTGATCCTGGAGTCCCACTTCCGCACACGACCCCCATATGCCCAATCACAGGGTGCCGGACAGTGAACATGGCAGTCAGAGCACAGAGTCAAAGGCAAAGAAAATCGTGATCCACTGCTGTCTTCTCCTCCTCCTCTCCTCCGGACCAAAGCAGGACAAAAAACTGATGGTGATTCATGTTGCTGGCCCTGGGGGGGGGATGGACGCAGTCTGGGGAGAGCGAACAGCCAGAGAGAGACTGTAGAAGAGCAGCGCCATGTAGTGTCAGTTTAGGAATACTGTAGGTAGGACAGTGTAGTGGACAATATAGTATATTGGTCAGTATAGTGGTCAGTGTAGTGTACAGTATAGTGGTCAATGTAGTGTAGTGGACAGTATAGTATAGTGGTCAGTGTAGTGTACAGTATAGTGGTCAGTGTAGTGTAGTGGACAGTATAGTATAGTGGTCAGTGTAGTGTAGTGGACAGTATAGTATAGCGGTCAGTGTAGTGTAGTGGACAGTATAGTGTAGTGGTCAGTGTAGTGTAGTGGACAGTATAGTGGTCAGTGTAGTGCAGTGGACAGTATAGTATAGTGGTCAGTGTAGTGTAGTGTACAGTATAGTGGTCAGTGTAGTATAGTGGACAGTTTACTATAGTGGACAGTATAATGGTCAGTGTAGTGTACAGTATAGTGGTCAATGTAGTGTAGTGGACAGTATAGTATAGTGGTCAGTGTAGTGTACAGTATAGTGGTCAGTGTAGTGTAGTGGACAGTATAGTATAGTGGTCAGTGTAGTGTAGTGGACAGTATAGTATAGCGGTCAGTGTAGTGTAGTGGACAGTATAGTGTAGTGGTCAGTGTAGTGTAGTGGACAGTATAGTATAGTGATCAGTGTAGTGTAGTGGACAGTACAGTATTGTGGTCAGTGTAGTGTACAGTATAGTGGTCACTGTAGTGTAGTGGACAGTATAGTGGTCAGTGTAGTGGACAGTATAGTATAGTGGACAGTTTAGTGCTCAGTGTAGTATAGTGGTCAGTGTAGTGTAGTGTACAGTATAGTGGTCAGTGTAGTGTAGTGTACAGTATAGTGGTTAGTGTAGTGTACAGTATAGTAGTATATTGGTCAGTGTAGTCGTCAGTGTAGTGTAGTGTACAGTGTAGTGGTCAGTGTAGTGTAGTGTACAGTATAGTGGTTAGTGTAGTGTACAGTATAGTAGTATAGTGGTCAGTGTAGTGGACAGTGTAGTGTAGTGGTCAGTGTAGTGTAGTGGTCAGTGTAGTGGACAATTTAGTGCTCAGTGTAGTATAGTGGTCAGTGTAGTGTAGTGGATAGTGTAGTGTACAGTATAGTGGTCAGTGTAGTGTAGTAGACAGTATAGTGGTCAGTGTAATGTAGTGGACAGTATAGTATAGTGGTCAGTGTAGTGGACAGTTTAGTGTTCAGTGTATTATAGTGAACAGTGTAGTGTAGTGGGCAGTATAGTGGTCAGTGTAGTGGACAGTATAGTATAGTGGTCCGTGTAGTGGACAGTTTAGTGCTTAGTGTAGTATAGTGGTCAGTGTAGTGTAGTGGACAGTATAGTGGTCAGTGTAGTGGACAGTATAGTGGTCAGTGTAGTGGACAGTATAGTGGTCATTGTAGTTTAGTGGACAGTATAGTGATCAGTGTAGTGTAGTGGACGGTATAGTATAGTGGAAAGTGTAGTGTAGTGGACAGTATAGTATAGTGGTCAGTGTAGTGCAGTGGACAGTATAGTATAGTGGTCAGTGTAGTGTAGTGTACAGTATAGTGGTCAGTGTAGTGGACAGTATAGTATAGTGGACAGTTTAGTGCTAAGTGTAGTATAGTGGTCAGTGTATTGTAAGTGTACTGTAGTGTACAGTATAGTGGTTAGTGTAGTGTACAATATAGTGGTCAGTGTAGTGTAGTGGACAGTGTAGTGTAGTGGTCAGTGTAGTGTAGTGGACAGTATAGTGGTCAGTGTAGTGTAGTGGACAGTACAGGATAGTGGTCAGTGTAGTGTACAGTATAGTGGTCTCTGTAGTGTAGTGGACAGTATAGTGGTCAGTGTAGTGTAGTGGACAGTATAGTGGAAAGTTTATTGCTCAGTGTAGTATAGTGGTCAGTGTAGTGTACAGTATAGTGGTCAGTGTAGTGTACAGTATAGTTGTTAGTGTAGTGTACAGTATAGTGGACAGTTTAGTGTAGTGGTCAGTGTAGTGTAGTGTAGTGCACAGTATACTGGTCAGTGTAGTGTAGTGGACAGTTTAGTGCTCAGTGTAGTATAGTGGACAGTGTAGTGTAGTGGACAGTGCAGTGTAGTAGTCAGTATAGTGTAGTGTAGTGGACAGTATAGTGGTCAGTGTAGTGTAGTGGACAGTATAGTATAGTGGTCAGTGTAGTGGACAGTATAGTATAGTGGTCAGTGTAGTGGACAGTTTAGTGCTCAGTGTGGTATAGTGGACAGTGTAGTGTAGTGGACAGTGTAGTATAGTGGTCAGTGTAGTGGACAGTTTAGTGCTCAGTGTAGTATAGTGGACAGTATAGTGTAGTGGACAGTATAGTGGTCAGTGTAGTGTAGTGGACAGTATAGTGGTCAGTGTATTGTAGTGGACAGTATAGTGGTCAGTGTAGTGTAGTGGACGGTATAGTGGTCAATGTAGTGGACAGTGTAGTATAGTGGTTAGTGAAGTGGACAGTGTAGTATAGTGGTCAGTGTAGTGTTGTGGACAGTATGGTGGTCAGTGTAGTGTAGTGGACAGTATAGTGGTCAGTGTAGTGTAGTGGACAGTATAGTGGTCAGCGTAGTGTAGTGGACAGTACAGTATAGTGGTCAGTGTAGTGTACAGCATAGTGGTCACTGTAGTGTAGTGGACAGTATAGTGGTCAGTGTAGTGTAGTGGACAGTATAGTGGACAGTTTAGTGCTCTGTTTAGTATAGTGGTCAGTGTAGTGTAGTGTAGTGTACAGTATAGTGGTCAGTGTAGTGTACAGTATAGTGGTTAGTGTAGTGTACAGTATAGTGGACAGTGTAGTGTAGTGGTCAGTGTAGTGTAGTGCACAGTATAGTGGTCAGTGTAATGTAGTGGACAGTATAGTATAGTGGGCAGTGTAGTGGACAGTTTAGTGCTCAGTGTAATATAGTGGTCAGTGTAGTGGACAGTTTAGTGCTCAGTGTAGTATAGTGGACAGTGTAGTGTAGTGGTCAGTGTAGTGTAGTGTAGTGGACAGTATAGTACAGTGGTCAGTGTAGTGGACAGTTTAGTGTTCAGTGTAGTATAGTGGTCAGTGTAGTGTAGTGGACAGTATAGTGGTCAGTGTAGTGTTGTGGACAGTATAGTGGTCAGTGTAGTGGACAGTATAGTGGTCAGTGTAGTGTAGTGGACAGTATAGTTGTCAGTGGACAGTGTAGTGTATTGGTCAGTATAGGAATCGGGTTGGTCAGTGTAGTGGTAAGTGTAGGAATCAGGTAGGTCAGTACTATTGTAGGAAGGGAAGGAAGGGAGTGCTAAAAGTCCGCAGGTTAGGGGGGGGGCGCAAATTACTTGCCTTGCCCCAGGCGCTGACAACCCATGCTACACCACTGGGAATACAAATCAAATGAAACAATGCAAGAATGTAACTGAAACATAGAAATGTGTTATTTACTGTGTATTTGTTTGTTTTTTTTATTATTACAATAATAAAAGAGAGAATATTTTTTAAAAAAATAGCGAATGGGAAGCAGGTCCTGAGACCCGTCACCCAATTCGCTAAAAGGACAGGCAATCCTATTGTCTGCCTAGGAGGAGGAGGGAGGAGACGCATGGCCACCCTGAGGAGGCACACAAGAAGCCGCCAACTGCTTGATGGGGTAAGTATGGGGCCGACCAACCGACGGGTGGGGGGTGAATTTGACCCCACCAACCCACAGAGGGGAACAATGGAAGAGTGGCAAGAAGAAAGCCATTGTTGAAAGAAACAAGCTGCTTGCTGTGGGGGCACTCAACGGGAGGGAGGGGCCAGGAGCACCGAATAAGACCCTAGAAGAGGAGGATCCAGGCACAGAGCAGGTAAGTATAACATAAAGTGCGAAGATACAATCAGCGCCAAAATAAAATTAATCTAAATACCAGTGTAAATACAATATAAATATCCCCACAGCTGCTGTAACACTCACAGTGATTCACCACACTTAATAAAAACAATAATTTCCTTATAGTGCAGCGCTGTATGTCTCTGAATCATTACATACAAAATGATTATACGATCCCTATTTTCCATACAATGATAAATATCACAGTGCAACCAGTCTATGTGAAAAATCAAAAATTAAATAAAAATTATCAAAGAACTCCTATTCTTGGTGAAGAAACAGTTCATAAACCTTGCTATGTGAAACACAATCACCGCTGTGTATATCCATCCTCTCTGGGATCAATAACTTGTGCGCACCATCAAATTGCCTGCTCACCTCACAGATGAGTTAAAAACTCAGGAAAAGATCTCTCTTTAATTCCTCCACGATCTCTTGTCCACATCTCAATAGCAGGAACTCCTATATTCCCCAGGCTACACGTTTGTACTGGTAATTTCACTTAGGTAACTTCCAAAAACTCCCTCCTTACAGCTCAGCTCCGCTCCGCTTTTCTCAATACAATTATTAACGTGTAATAACAAACACAGATACCATAGTGATCTTTTTATTAAAAAAGCCCCCAATAAAAGGCACACTTACAAGATCCAAAGTCAAAAATGAAATAAAAATTATGAAAGAACTCCTATTCTTAGTGAAGAAACAGTTCATATATAAGAAACAGTTCATATATAAAAAATTGTCCGCTCGTTCACCACAGGCATGGACTCACGATGATTGTTTGATGTCACTGGCTTGGCTCCTCCCCTCTATATAGGGGGGGAGCTGAGCCCGTGACATCATGCAATCATCATGAGTCCATGCCCGTGGTGAACGAGCGGACAATTTTTTATATATGAACTGTTTCTTATATGTGAACTGTTTCTTATATATGAATTGTTTCTTCACCAAGAATAGGAGTTCTTTCATAATTTTTATTTAATTTTTGACTTTTCACTGGTTGCACTGTGATATTTATCATTGTATGGAAAATAGGGATCGTATAATCATTTTTATGTAATGATTCAAAGACATACAGTGCTATAAGGAAATTATAGGTAAGTATAACATGTTTGTTATTTTTATAGAAAAACAACAAGACTTTACAATCACTTTAATAAGTTTTTTTTTTATATACCTTTCAGTATACATAAACCCAAGGTTTTCTTTTGATGTACCCTCTAATAGCTAGATGTCCCTTCACTGCACGGAGACACTAGAGGAAGTGAATACAAATGTTTCCAAAGTAGAAGAAATCCCTTCTCAACAACAGTCACGGTGAAAGCTGTTTTAATTGTAAGGTTTCCCATCTTATTGAAATTTCCTAATACTTACTGGTGGAACTACCCAGAGGAGGCAATAAACACCTGACACTGAGACTTTAACATCTCCATCTTCTATCCAAACTGTAAACAACTATTTTGGCTTTAGATACACTGTAAACTTTATGTACAGAAAAATATCATATGCAGTACATCTCTGCAATACACGCATATTTTATTATGTATTATTCTTTTAAAGACCCTGTAATCATAGAAAATTACCTGTTAAAGTACCTAAAATGCTTTTGAGCCTTGTTGTCAGCTGACAACAAACAGCAATTTTGTGGACTGAACTGTGTCAGCCCTGCCTAGTTGTCTTTTGCTAAACTGCTGAATTCTTTCCACTCCTCAACATGGGACTAATTGTTCTGTAGTCCAAGATGAAAACTGGGATTGCTAATTACACAGGAAATAGCAAAGATAAATCAAGAATAAGGGAAGGTATTAAAGTGATCTTCCTGTCCATGCAGTACAGAGGAGTGGAGAGTGCTTGAACAAAATGACAAATATTTTGGCAGTAATAGAAGTAAACCTATACAGTTATTTGCTCTTCTAAACAAGTCTTACAGTCTGATTCTTTTAGAAAGCAACTCTTTTGTAGAAAAGCCTGTGCCCAGCAAGTATGTTGTAGAGAAGAAGCCCTGTCCTCTGCAGGGAAGCAGTGGTGTCTCTGCAGAGGTCCAACACACCCCCTGTTCAATCAGAAGTAGAGCTTTTCCATCAACCATGAGATTTGCTTATTGCAGAGAAGTAGCTCTGAATCAGCAGGGAATGAATTGGGCCTTTGCAGGAAGACCACTGCTTCCACACAGAGAGCAAAGGTCCTTATCTACAGAATGCTGGCAGGGGACGGGCTTTTCTATTTAGGCTGTGGCCTCTTTTCACAGAAAGTAAACCCAGGGACTTTTCACACCTTTTGTCTCTATACAGCTGGAATATATTTAGCTGATTAAAACTGTAATTGGGCTTTAAATGATAAAAAAAAAGTTAGATTCAGTATTTTGAAGATCCTCCTTTGGCTACAAAAATTGTGAACCTTTGGGGGTAAGTTTGGCTCCTTTAATTGTCAGTTTTTCTTGTCAAAATTGCTCTAGCTTTGTTATGCTGGACAAAGATAGACAAAGGTTTTTAGGGTTTGCCATAGATTCCTAATTGAAATGAGGCATTCTAAGGCATTCAGGTTCTTAGTTTAAACCACTCAAGGATAGATTTGGCTTCTCCTGTTGGAAATGAAACATCATCTTAGACTCAGGTTATATTTAGACTGGAACATGTAGTCCTGACCAGTTTCCCAGCCTTAGCCAATGAAAACAATTTTGCTATATATTAATATGGCCATTAAAAGTACTGACTTTAGTGTTGCATCTACTGATCATTAGTAGATATAATTGGGTTTTAGTTCTGCAAACAATACTTGGGAGCAGTGGCGGCTGTTGTTCAAAATCTTCGGGGGGGGGGGGGGGCGCAAGCAAACTGAAAAAAAACATCAATTGCAGCCACTGTGCCATCAAACGCAGTGCCCATAATTTGCGGCCACTGTGTCATCAAATGCAGCCACTGTGTCCATCAAGCGCAGCCACTGTGCCATCAAACGCAGCTACTGTGCCCATCAATTGCTGCCACTGTGCCATCAAATGCAGCCACTGTGCCATCAAACGCAGCCACTGTGCCCATCAAATGCAGCCACTGTGCCCATCAAACCCAGCCACTGTGCCATCAAACGCTGCCACTGTGCCATCAAACGCTGCCACTGTGCCCATCAAACGCAGCCACTGTGCCCACCAAAAGCAGTCACTGTGCCCATCAAACGCAGTCACTGTGCCCATCAAACTCAGCCACTGTGCCCATCAAACGCAGCCACTGTGCCATCAAACGCAGCCACTGTACCCATCAATTGCTGCCAGTGTGCCCATCAATTGCTGCCAGTTTCCCCATCAATTGCTGCTACTGCGCCCCATCAAAAGCTGCCAGTGTGCCCATCAATTGCTGCTACTGTGCCCCGTCAAATGCTGCCAGTGTGCTCATCAATTGCCGCTACTGTGCCTCATCAAATTTTGCCAGTGTGCCCATCAATTGCCGCTACTGTGACCCATCAAATGTTGCCAGTCTGCATCGCCCAGCACTTCCTTGTCTCTCAGCGGGTAAGTGGCGGTGTCCTGCACGCTCCTCGATGTCTTTTTCCATCCTCTCTATCAGGCATCCAATCACAGCGCCTGACGTTTCAGCCAGTCAGGTGACAGGTAACAGACCCGAGTACCTGATTGGCTGAGAGACGGTTCAGGGTTAGCAAAGCCAATTCCTTTGCTTTGCTAACACACAGCTGAATAAACAGCGAACGCACAGCATTGTACCCACTGTTCACCTTTTTAGGCACCTATTAGAGCCTACAGCTCTAATCAGGTGCTTCCGAAAAACACCCGAAAATGGGCCGGACACCTGAATAGAGGGTGTCAGTGGCGACCATAGATAGATTCATGCAGTGCATGAATCTATCTATGGTGATAGAGCGGTGCCAAAAAAGAGGGGGCGGCGCTCCTGCACCCTTTATGGACGCACCGCCACTGCTAGGAAGGCTTCAGGAAGTTGCTTCAGTTGCGAAATGAGCCTGCCTCTCACTTTTTTTTGTTCAGTGTTCCTATCACTCAAGCCATTACATGTCTTTATTTAAGTGACTTCACTGCTTTTTTGAAGGATTCTGTTTAGTTAGATGTTGCAATGTTTAGTTAAGCTCGCCATAGGCGGTTCAAATCTCAACCTATTCAGCAGGAAGCAGCCAATATTTGAACCATGCATCATGCATGGGCAGGCTGAATGTAGCCAAGTTGATCGATCGATCAACCTGGGTACAACCAGCCAGATTTTAGATGCGAGTATTGTTATAGCCGCTATCAATAATCACTGTGTTTTCCCGACAGCTACCCTCGTGCTGGGAGAACACAATAGCTCTGCGGGAGAGATTCTCCTGTAAACACTTTATGTGGTTGCCGGAAAGAAATTCACTCTGTCTGTGGCCAGCCTTAGCTTAGAACTCTGCAGTGGATGTACTTTTACACCATTATCTCTATTAGCAGTTCATAACTGATCATTGTATGTAATGCTCTCTATATTGAGAAGTGTGCATTTATACTCAAATTTCAGTTTCGCACTCGCATTGCAGTTGTACATATTGCAGTTGCGCAATGCAAACTCAATAGAAAAAAAATAAATTTCTTCTGTTTTAATGAAGAGTTCAATTTGTTTAGCTAGATGTCTAGCTGTACGTAGAGCTACATGTATCACCATATGGATGGTGTCTCCATATATGAGTGAACTAACTTCTCTGGGTAAGGCAAGCTTATGCCATATTCTTTTCATTTTTTTAGGGATATTAAAGATATGTTCATAACTCTGTGTTCAGTAATATGACAAATGCTTACAACTCAGAAACTAAATAGACAATGTGGCCTAGATATCAAAGGAATTACAGTGGGAACGGAAAGCTTTCAGACCCCTTAAATTTTTCACTCTTTGTTATATTGCAGCCATTTGCTAAAAATCATTTAAGTTCATTTTTTTTCCTCATTAATGTACACACAGCACCCCATATTGACATAAAAACACAGAATTGTTGTCATTTTTGCAGATTTATTAAAAAAGAAAAACTGAAATATCACATGGTCCTAAGTATTTAGTATTTAGTAGAAGCACCCTTTGCTCAGTATTTAGTAGAAGCACACTTTTGATCTAATACATCCCATCCTCTGGAACTCCCTGCCCCAATATGTCTGATCAGCCCCTACCCTGTCCACCTTTAGGAGATCCCTGAAAACTCATTTATTCAGGGAAGCTTATCCCACACCCACCTAACAACTGTCCCCGAGCCACCCCCATCAAATCATTCTCTGCAGCTATTACATTTTGTACCACCACCCCCTCCCTTTAGAATGTAAGCTCTATGAGCAGGGCCCTCTTGTACCTTTTGTATTGTACTGTAATTGTGTTGTCCCCCCTCAAAGCGCTGCGTAAACTGTTGGCGCTATATAAATCATGAATAATAATAATAATACAGCCATGAGTCTTTTTGGAAAAGATGCAACGTTTTGCAAAGTTTTTCACACCTGGATTTGGGGATCCTCTGCCATTCCTCCTTGCAGATCCTCTCCAGTTCTGTCAGATTTGATGGTAAACGTTGGTGGACAGCCATTTTTAGGTCTCTCCAGAGATGCTCAATTGGGTTTAAGTCAGGGCTGTGGCTGGGCCATTCAAGAACAGTCATGGAGTTGTTGTGAAGCCACTCCTTTGTTATTTTAGCTGTGTGCTTAGGGTCATTGTCTTGTTGGAAGGTAAACCTTCAGCCCAGTCTGAGGTCCTGAGCACTCTGGAGAAGGTTTTCATTAGGGATGAGCCGAACACCCCTCTGTTCGGTTCGCACCAGAACATACAAACAGGAAAAAAGTTCGCTTGAACACGCGAATACCGTTAAAGTCTATGGGACACGAACATGAATAATAAAAAGTGCTAATTTTAAAGGCTTATATGCAAGTTATTGTCATAAAAAGTGTTTGGGGACCCGGGTCCTGCCCCAGGGGACATGAATCAATGCAAAAAAAAGTTTTAAAAATGGCCGTTTTTTCAGGAGCAGTGATTTTAATAATGCTTAAAGTCAAACAATAAAAGTGTAATATCCCTTTAAATTTCGTACCTGGGGGGTGTCTATAGTATGCCTGTAAAGGGGCGCATGTTTCCCGTGTTTAGAACAGTCTGACAGCAAAATGACATTTCGAAGGAAAAATTCCATTTAAAACTACCCGCGGCTATTGCATTGCCGACAATACACATAAAAGTTCATTGATAAAAACGGCATGGGAATTCAACAGAGGGAAACCCCGAACCGTCTGACGGTTCTTAAATAACGGGGGGTGGGGCCACCCGGTGACCCCGCCCCCCTCTGATGCACGGTGACTTGACAGGACTTCCCTGTGACGTCACGGGGAATGCCACAGGGAAGTCCCGTCATGTCCCGTGCATCAGAGGGGGTGGGGTCACCGGGTGGCCCCGCCCCCCGTTATTTAAGAACCGTCAGACGAGGAGACGCCGTCACACAGCGGGAGCCTCCCTCCATGCCAGCATGGATGCGGAGCGGCCCGGAGAAGAAAATGAAGAAGAGAAGAAGAGAAGAAGGAAGAAGAGAAGAGGATGAAGAAGAAGATGAAGAGAAGAGCGGGAGCCTCCCCCCATGCCATGGGTGTGGAGCGGCCCGAGGAGAAGAAGATAGAAGACGCCACGGAGGAGATGCTGGACGAGAACGCCGGAGGAAGAACCAGAAGAGCCAGAAGAACCAGAAGAAGATGAAGGAAGATAGAAGAAAGAAGAAGCATTTAAATAAAGGAATTGTCAAAAACTGTCTCTTGTCATTTTTAACATTTTTGACAGTTTTTTAGTGAAATGGTAGGGGTAAGTACCCCCTTACCATTTCACACAGGGGGGGGCTGGGATCTGGGGGTTCCCTTGTTAAAGGGGGCTTCCAGATTCAGATAAGCCCCCCGCCCGCAGACCCCCACAACCACCGGCCAGGGTTGTGGGGATGAGGCCCTTGTCCTCATCAACATGGGGACAAGGTGTTTTGGGGGGCTGCCCCAAAGCACCCTCCCAATGTTGAGGGCATGTGGCCTGGTACGGTTCAGGAGGGGGGGGCCGCACTCTCGTCCCCCCCTCTTTTCCTGCGGCCTGCCAGGTTGCGTGCTCGGATAAGGGTCTGGTATGGATTTTTGGGGGGACCCCACGCCATTTTTTTTTTTTTTTGGCGCGGGGTTCCCCTTAAAATCCATACCAGACCTGAAGGGTCTGGTATGGAATTTAGGAGGAACCCCACGTCATTTTTTTAAAAAATTTTGGCCGGGGTTCCCCTTAATATCCATACCAGACCTGAAGGGCCTGGTATGGAATTTAGGGGGACTCCCACGTCATTTTTTTTTTTTTAATTTTGGTTTGGGGTTTCCCTGTGTTGAATTCCCATGATGCTGCCACCACGATGCTTCACTGTTGGGACTGTATTGGACAGGTGATGAGCAGTGCCTGGTTTTCTCCACACATACCACTTAGAATTAAGGCCAAAAAGTTCTATCTTGGTCTCATCAGACCAAAGAATCTTATTTCTCACCATCTTGGAGTCCTTCAGGTGTTTTTTAGCAAACTCCATGCGGGCTTTCATGTGTCTTGCACTGAGGAGAGGCTTCTGTTGGGCCACACTGCCATAAAGCCCCAACTGGTGGAGGGCTGCAGTGATGGTTGACTTTCTACAACTTTCTCCCATCTCCCGACTGCATCTCTGGAGCTCAGCCACAGTGATCTTTGGGTTCTTCTTTACCTCTCTCACGAAGGCTTTTCTCCCCCGATAGCTCCGTTTGGCCGGACGGCCAGCTCTAGGAAGGGTTCTGGTCATCCCAAATGTCTTCCATTTAAGGATTATGGAGGCAACTGTGCTCTTAGGAACCTTAAGTGCAGCAGAAATTTTTTGTAACCTTGGCCAGATCTGTGCCTTGCCACAATTCTGTCTCTGAGCTCTTCAGGCAGTTTCTTTGACCTCATGATTCTCATTTGCTCTGACATGCACTATGAGCTGTAAGGTCTTATATAGACAGGTGTGTGGCTTTCCTAATCAAGTCCAATCAGTATAATCAAACATAGCTGGACTCAAATGAAGGTGTAGAACCATCTCAAGGATGATTAGAAGAAATGGACAGCACCTGAGTTAAATATATGAGTGTCACAGCAAAGGGTTTGAATACTAGGGACCATGTGATATGTCATTTTGTTTTCTTTTTTAATAAATCTGCAAAAATGTCACCAATTCTGTGTTTTTCTGTCACTATGGGGTGCTGTGTGTACATTAATGAGGAAAAAAATGAACTTAAATGATTTTAGCAAATGGCTGCAATATAACAAATAGCGAAAAGCTTAAGGGGGTCTGAATACTTTCCGTCCCCACTGTAACATCACATAGTTATATAGTTAGTCTGGTTAAAAAAAGACAAGTCAATTTGGTTCAGTAAAAGTCCAGTAAAAGGAAAAAAAAAGAAAAAATAAATAAATAAAAAAATCACATTGCTTATAAGTCTCTGACAGAAACCTGTAGGCTGTTGGCTATAGATAAATTATTATAGATAGATTATCACTTCACAAGTGGGCCAAACTTTCATTGTTCGGTAGTTCAGAGAACATTTGATTAAACGGGTAGTTCGACCATTTTTTTCGCCCCCCCGAACCGACCACATTGCATTGCGGCATTGAACAGTGCATTGCAAGCCCTGATTGACTGAAGCAGTGAAAGCTTTAGCCAATCAGTGCACAGAGCACTGTCAGAGTCATGATTGGACACTGTCATCACGACTTTATCCAATCATGGCTCATTACCGCTCCACAGTATCAAAGTATTCTTTTAATGGCAGCCATTTTCAGTGTGATTTCAGCATGGAGAGAGATAGACCAGGGCTCTGTTAAGTGCTATTAGTTAGTTAGTGTGCTATACTGTGCTATTTTGCTTCAATTGTCAGTGTAGAATATTATTTTAGTGTCAGTCTAGGAATAGTGTGAGTGTAGTGAGGAGGACCATCATTCAGCTTTGCATAGTGTACAGCTAGAGTAGGGACAGCTCAGATAGTTTCACTGTAGTGTAGTAAGACCGTGTAATTCATACATACATTAGTGTAGAGTAGGGACAGCTCATATAGTTTCAGTGTAGTGTAGTGAAACTGTGTCAGTAATCTTTACATTAGTGTATAGATAGAGTAGGGACAGTTCAGATAGCGTCAGTGTAGTGACTGTTTACCACCGTCTATTTGATTGCGTTACTGCCAGTTTAACACCATATAGTTCTGTGTGTGTTACTGCCAGTTTAACAATATATAGTTTTGTGTACGTTACTGCCAGTTTAACGCCATATAGTTTTGTGTGCATTACTGCCAGTTTAATGCCATAAAGTTTTGTGTGTGTTAATGCCAGTTTAACGCCATATAGTTCTGTGTGCGTTACTGCCAGTTTAACGTCATATAGTTTTGTGTGCATTACCGCCAGTTTAACGCCATATAGTTCTGTGCGTCACTGTAGGTTTGCCGCATTACATTGCAGTATATTATAGCATATCCGTGGAGTGTGTCTGTGTAGTGTGAGTACTCAAATTAAAGTGCACCAAACACCTCTTTACATTGATTAAAGTGCATCTACGTACAGATTTCAACTTCTTCTTTACGTTCCCTTGGCACTGTAAGGGGGCCAGCAACAAAAGTGTCCATAGGCAAAGGTGGACGTGGTGGTCAGTCCTCAGGCAGGGCATCATTTTCTCTGTTTAGTGAGTTTGCTCGTGCTATCCACCCACAGCATGCAGAGGAGGTGGTGGACTGGCTTACTAAACCTTCCTCATCCTCCTCATCCTTTGTGTGCAGTCCCCTGCAGTTGCCAGAATGGATAAACCTGCCTCCTTGTCCACATCTATTCCTGCCATAGCCCCAACATCAGCCATGGATAAGTCAGATGAGTTATTTGACCACAGCAGCAGCCACTTGCTCCTTGATGACGTTCAGCCATTACTGGATTCAGATGTTGGTTCTGAGGTTGAAGATGACAGGATCATGAGCCTAGAGAGAGAGAGGAACACTGGTAGACAAATTGGCATTCATGTTCCCCATGTCGCAGTGTATTGCCAAGTTGTCTCCAGTGGTAATGATGAAGATGGAGGAGATAGAGACGATGATGATGATGATGATGATAATGATGAGGTCAGTGATGCAACTTGGGTGCCAGATAGAGCAGAGGAGGAAACTGAAGGTGAGGTGGCACAACCTCAAGGAGGCCGACATCAAGAAAGAGTAGAGAGCAGCCACCCTATTCCATCACATTCTGCAGCTGTTATATCAAGGCCCACTACCCAAAGCTCAGCTGTCTGGGCCCTTTTCAGCACAGTGGGCTAACTTTACTGTCGTCTTATTTTTTTAATTTAAAAAAAGTGTATTTTTTCCAAAAAAAGTGCACTTGTAAGACCGCTGCGCAAATACCTTGTGACAGGAAGTATTGCAACGACCGCCAATTTATTCTCTAGGGTGTTAGAAAAAAAATGTATAATGTTTGGGGGTTTTAAGTAATTTTCTAGCAAAAAAACCTGTTTTTAACTTGTAAACAACAAATCTCAGAAAGAGGCTCGGTCCTTAAGTGGTTAAAGAGGAGTTCATTGAATGTTTTTCCTGACTCCAGTAGGTTACAGTGTCATGGAAAACGTAATTTTGAGTCTTCTGTTGAGAGGAGCATTGGAGAAGGCGTCCGCCTAAGTGAGGCATTTCGGATTTTTTTTTTCTTTCAAAAATTATTATTGATAAGAGCTCAAAGGTGAGACAGAAGGAAATCACGATATACACATGCAAATGGCACAACTTGAACAGTGTATAACAAGGCGACAAAATGGTACAGTCTAGCTAACATCTGCATATTTAGACTCACTTGCTGTCATCATTGAGGGATGGAGGAAGGCTGGAGAAGAGAGGAGGCCCCGGGAGACACCCCTAATGGGAGCATACTGTGCCCTGGGGGGGGCACCCTCACTCCCTGCGACTAGCATGATGGGTCTGTAACAAATAGTGAGACCGACCCGAAGCTGAAGATCCTGTAAAACCTAGAAAACTGAATTAGGTAAAAAATGTTTAAACAAGATGAATTCAACTGAAGAGTTGATAGAAAAGAGAAAGGTGAGAAGAAAAGAAGGAAGTGGGAGGGAGGGGGCAAGGAGGTCGATCACCTGGAAGGAGTTGAAGAGGAATTGGGAACCTGGGGGATTGTAGTAATGGGGATCCCGACGAAACCCGCCCAGGGTTCCCAAATAGCTTCAAATTTGTATATAGAGTGTGTTAATATGCTGGATAATTTTTCTTGGGTCATAATCCATGAGATTTTTGCAAATGGTAGCTGCAAGGGAGACCCTGGGTTGCTTCCATGCTTTAGCAATGGTGATTTTGGCACCAGGCAGGATGAAGAGAATTAATTTACGGGTGTGTTTGTGAGTCTTTGGCAAGTCGTTGTTCAAGAGGGCTATGGTTGGGGTTCTAGTAGACAGTCAGTGATTTTGTAGATCAAGTTAAAGATCTTTTTCCAAAATTGCCTAATTCGTGGGCATTCCCACCATATGTGGGACATGGTACCCCGAAGGTGGCAGTCTCGGAAGCATAGGGGATTCGCTGTTGGGAAAATGAAAGCCAGCTTAGTAGGAGTATAATACCATCAGGACAATACCTTGAGTTTAGCCTCTATTAGGGAGATGTTTAGTAAAGCGTCATAAGATCTGGAGTGCACTCTCTGCCACTTTTCAATATTCCAATGTATCTGAAGTTCATCTTTCCAGGCTGTCATGTAGGAGGATTTGTCAGTTGGGTTGGCAAGAGACTGGTAGATTATTGTGATTCCACCCCTTAGTTCCCCTGGCTGACTGCACCATCTTTCATAGGCTGTAATGGGGGGGTTTGGTTTGTTGGTCCATATTTTGTTTAGGAAATGGGTAATTTGTCTGTGTCTGAAGCTTTCCGAGTTCAGTAGTTCCAGAGTTCTCACATAATAGCTCAAGGATAGAGGACCCATTGAATTAAAGAAGTGACCAATCCGGTACATTCCCTTGTCCAACCACTACCTGCATGACCTTATGTCTAGACCTGGAGGAAAGTCGGGGTTGTGGAAAATGTGCACCAGTGGGTGGTAATCCGAGGTCAGGGAGGTCCAGGGTCTCAATTTGTCCCATAGGGCAAGGGCTTGCAATAGGATGGAAGATAAAATTGGTGGTCGCTCCTTGGGGGGAACCCAGAGGAGAAAGTCGAGAGTGAGGGATGGGACTGCCTGTCTTTCAAGTTGGATCCAGTCTGGTTTTTCAAATTTAGAATAAACCATGGACAACTGAGCTAATCTAGCTGATTGAAAATACCAAAGGAGGTTGGGTAGACCCAGCCCTCCTTTAAGTTTAGGTTGAAATAAGGTCCTACGGGGAATCCTGCAGCCCTAGTCACCCCAGACGAATTAAATTATTTTGCTTTGGAAGGATCTTAGGTGGTCCTTCCTGACCAAAGTGGGGAGGGCTTGGAACAAGTACAGCATTCTAGGGAGAATGAATTTTGCCTAGCCAGGATAGTCCCCCTCTGGACCAGTTTTTCAAGTCTGATTCAAGTTTTTTGTAAATAGGGGGATAGTTGGCTGAGTTTAGGTTTTCAATTTTATATGTAAGGGTTATTCCCAGATATCTAATGGATGATTTACTCCAAGCAAACTCAAATGAATTTTGTAGGGGAAGGACTTCTGGAGAAAGTGATAAGGCCTGGGATTTAGAATGGTTGACTATAAGGCCTGAGATCTCTGAGAAAATTTTAAAAACTTTGCACAGGTTGGGGAGCGAAGTCAAGGGGGATGTGATGAACATGAGGATGTCATCTGCAAATAAGGCACATTTGTGGGTCTGGAGACCACAGGAAACCCCCTGTATATTTGGGTTGTGTCAAATGGCCATTGCTAGTGATTCAATTGCAATCGCAAAAATCAGAGGGGAGAGAGGGTATCCCTGTCTAGTTCCCCTGGAAGTGGTTAAGGGAGCTGAATAATGGCCCTGGATACAGATCATTATGCTTTTGGGGAGGAATATAGATCGTTGAGAATACCCATGAATCGTTGGCGGAAAAAATGTATGGCCACTCCATGGAATCAAATGCCTTGTGTAAGTCTAGAGAGAGTATCATTCCTTTCTGTTTGGGACCCTTATCCCAGTTAGACTGAAGAATGGAAATTACATCTATGGCCCGTCTGGTCTGGTCCGGGCCCTGTCTGCCTAGGATGAATCTCACCTGGTCCTTATGAATGTAGCGACCCTATTTAAGAGGCTAGACAGTTGGCTAAAATCTTTGTGAGTATCTTCAGGTCATTGTTAATGAGGGATATGGGTCTATAATTACCAACTTCCTCTGGATTTTTGTCCGGTTTGGGGAGCACCGTGATGTAGGCAGTGTTTAGTGCGGGGTCTAGGATTTATTCTTTAGTTTTGTAGTTGAAAAATTTGGCCATGAATGGGGCTAAGGTTTCTGCAAAGGCCTTGTAATACGGGACTGAGAGGCCATCTGGACCAGGAGCAGACTCATTTTTTAGGTCCTTGATGACTTCCAGAATCTCTTCTACTGTAAAGGGGGCGTCTAGCAATTTTCTATGAGTAGGGGAGAGGTGTGGCAAAGGGAGGTCCTTTATGAAGTCAGAGAATCTTGGTCCTACGTCCCTGGAATTTGAGCTGTAGATCTTGGAGTAGAACTCATGGAACACCTCCAATATCTTAATTGGGTTGGCAGTGGGGGGGCACCCCGGGACTCTAATTTTGGGAATAGTGTGAGATCTCAATCAGGGAGAAAGTTTGGAAGCTAACATAGAGCCTATACGATCTTTCTGGGCGTAGAACTTTGCTCTACTCCAGCGGATCTGTTTTTCTGCTTTAGTCATAAGGACCAAATTAACTCCAGTCTGGCCTTGTCTAAATGTGTTAGGGATTATTTTGTTGGGTGTTTCCTATGCTCTTTTTTCCTTTGTGGAAATGCCTGCTCAAGTTTTGCGATGGTGGATTGACACTCCCTTTTGAGTTGGGTTGCTATCTGGATAATTTTGCCCCTAATTGTCACTTTATGAGCCACCCATAAAGGCTCCAGGGAGATGTTGTCTACATCATTTAGCACAAAGTATTCCTTGAGGACATTCTCAATAATTTGGGTTTGAATTGGGTCACTTAGAATTGATTTGTTTAGGCGCCAGTGTGAAATTGGTCATTTGGCTGAAAGAGGTCTTAGGGAGAGGACTACTATTGAGTGGTCTGAGGGGGGTATCTATTATGGCGGCGCTATGTGCGGAAGGGATTAGGCTGTTGGGCATCAGAATATGGTCAATTCTGGTGTATGATTGGTGAGAGAGAAATGGGTATAATCCGTTTGCCAGGGTTCAGTTCCCCCCAAGCATCAACTAGATTGTAGGAGTGTAAAAATTTAGCTATACTGAGACTGACCTTCGTAGGGCGGGTGAGTCGGGCTGAGAGGGGTTTGAACTTGTCCAACCCTTGGTCGAAGGCTACATTGGGATCTCCGCCAAATATCACCGTCCCCTGTAGATGTGGGAGTAACGTTTTGAAGAGTGATTGAAAGAAGTCAACCTGCCCTTTATTGGGAACGTAATACAAAATTAAGGAGTATAGGTGGCCCTCGATCGTGCCCTTGACCAGGATAAACCTCCCCTCTGGGTCCCTGAGATCTGACCTCCAGGCAAAATTACTGTGTTTGTACAAGAGGATGGCTACTCCCCTGGTTTTGTCCTCTGCGTTAGCGAGGTAGAAAGTGGGGTAGTTGGTGTGCAGGAATCTGGGACTGTACTGGATCGGTAAGTGGGTCTCTTGGATGAAAACAATGTCCAGCTTTTGAGAGCGACAGCTGTCAAAGACTTTTTCCGCTTAGTTAGGGAGTTTAGCCCCTGTGTATTGTATGAGGCAATCCTGAGAAGTGGGGACGTGGTATGTAGGTCATCCATGGGGAATCAGGGGTGGAATGCAAAGGAAGCCATCGTCACTTATGACCCGTACACACGGTCGGACATTGATCGGACATTTCGACAACAAAATCCTAGGATTTTTTCTGACGGATGTTGGCTCAAACTTGTCTTGCATACACACGGTCACACAAAGTTGTCGGAAAATCCAATCGTTCTGAACGCTGTGACATAAAACACGTATGTCGGGACTATAAACGGGGCAGTAGACAATAGCTTTCATCTCTTTATTTATTCTGAGCATGCGTGGCACTTTGTGCGTCGGATTTGTGTACACACAAATTCCGACAACGGATTTTGTTGTTGGAAAATTTTATAGCCTACTCTCAAACTTTGTGTGTCGGAAAATCCGATGGAAAATGTGTGATGGAGCCTACACACGGTCGGAATTTCCAACAACAAGGTCCTATCACACATTTTCCGTCAGAAAATCCGACCGTGTGTACAGGGCATAACTCTCTTTCGTTTTCTTCGGATGGAGGCTGGTTGGGCAGCTAAAAAGGGATTGTTCTGGGGTGAGGATGGAAAAGGATTCTGTTCCGGGTGGTTGGCTAGGAGAAAGAAAAGAGTTAGAGCTGGAAAGAGGAAAAACCAATGTAGAAGAGGAGGAGGGTCTGTAGTCAGGACCTCCTTGGATTCGCAGATATGTGTCTGTCAATCTAAATAACATAATACGCCAGCCTTGAAGGTGCGTCTGACGACCTATCCCATAATAACGGTTTCCCATGACTATGGGGTAGGAGAGGGCACATGTGGGCCACCTCGGGCCAATTGAAACTCATGAAAAACAACAATAGCATTGACATGCAAAAAAATTAATGAACATTGTGGTGGGGTGTGAAGACCCTGGGACCATGTCAAGGATGACGTCTCCCTTCCTGAAAAAAAGTGGGGGAGGTGAGGTCCCCGAGATGCTTAAGATGCTTAACCTTTGTTACTTGGAGGAATTGTCTGTATCCAGGAAGGTACTGATGGGCAGGCCCATTCAGCAATCTGTCTGTATGGTGGCTGAAGGAAGTTTGTGACCTCTGGATGGGCTTAATAGGGAAGAGTCCCTGAGACTGCAATGGGAATGTGAATTGAGGCTTCAACTTTTGGCTACCGAAGCATAACAGGAGTATGAGGCCTACTCGTTGGAGCGTCGTCCAGTGGACAAGGGAAAAAGATCCATGGTCAGAGTGTCCAATGTCCTTGTCAGGAGCGTGAAGTTTGGGAAAGGTGGGAGCTTAAACTCCAACTACGGGATGAGCCCCAGATGAAATTGGTCCTGAAAACATGGAAGCGGGAAGGGCTATGAGGCCCTGATGATCTTTGATTAAGGGGGCCTTGTGTCAGTGGTTTTCTTGCTCTTGGCTTTGTTCCAAACTGGGGACACTGGGCTGGCTGGAAGAGGGCACTTGGAGGTTCCAGTCACTGCGTTAGTAAAATTCATCACCGATTCTTGTGTGATTAGTTTCAGGTTCAGCAGGGTTTTTTCTCTGTCTGGGAAGTCTTTGAAGGAGTATGTTTTGCCCTTAAAGGTGAATTTTACAGTGAATGGGAATCCCCACCAATATTTGATTTCCTTTTGGGAAAGAACATTCAGGAGGGGTTTAAGGGATCTTCTTCTTTGAATAGTCGTGGGATAAAGGTCTGCGAATATTTGGATTTGATAACCCTGGCACAACACCTGGGCTTTGGCTCAAGAATGTCGCATCACTTCCTCTTTTGTGTGTCGTAAAAGAGGGGCTTGACTATGACATCCCTAGGGGATCTGTCCTTCCTGGGGGGGCAAGGGCTCTGTCCAGTTTAAGGCAATGTAGGGGGATACCCGGAATCAGGCTCTTCATGAGATCCTGGATTGCTGTTGGGATGTCAGTGATTTTCTCGGGGAGACCCCTGACGTTGAAATTATATCTTCTTGACCTATTCTCAAGGTTGTCTATTCTGGAGAGAGCTGTATGAGCTGGTCCTATAATACGTGGATGTGGTTGGAGTTCTGATTGGTCCTTGAGATCAAGATGTCCAGTTTCTGCACTATGGCATCCATTCTGGCACCCAAATTTTGAAAATCGGATTTAATGTCTCCCGTTATTTTTGCAGCTGTATTGGATAGACCCCTGTCCAGTAATTCTGACATTTTGTGTAATAGATCTGCAGAAAGGAGGGCTGTGTCCACGCCTGGTAATCCAGAAGAGAAGGCCTCAGGTGGGCAGGCTAAGGTAGGCCCTGCTGGGGAGAAGTTATAGTCCTCCATAGTGTGGCCCAGTAAAGATTCTGAGGATCCTGGGGATCGGGCAGGAAAATGCTGGCCTTTTACCTGAGAGATAGGGGTGTAGGTGAGGGTTGCTGGAGAGATGAGGTCTCTCGTGTCAGCAGGCCCTGGGGACTCACCGCTGAGAGCCTGTGTTTGTCCGGCTGCAGTGGCCATCTTGATACACCTGTCCAGAGCCTGGCTGTTGAATTGCTGCCTGAGGTCCCTCCAAGTGCCCGTTTCCGACATCCGTGGGTGTGGAGTAGTGCTTGGGGGAGTCTGTGCCCCGTTTTTGGCGGTCCCGGTGGCTGTGCTTGGGCACAGTGAGCGCCGTTGGTCCGAGGCGGCGCAGAGCTCCGGCATTAGGCATCCATGTCGGAGCTCTCACACATGCGCACTGGCATTTTGGAATTATTTTAGTCCTCGCTGCCCAGGGCTGTCAGCTTCCACATCCCATTAGCAGCGTCTGCATCATATGATGGACGATTACCTCTGGGCCAAAACAGAGATGGAGAGCTTTCCAGCTGACGATCCACTGACTTACTGGGTCATGAGAATAGACCACTGGCCAGAACTTGCCCAGTATGCTCTTGAGTTGTTGGGCTGCCCTGCATCCAGTGTGCTTTCAGAATGGGCATTCGGTGTTGCAGGAGGTTTCGTTATTGATCATAGAACGCATCTATCCACAGACTCCATGGATCGTTTGACTTTTATAAGAATTAATCAGTCCTGTATTACCAGCTATGAAGCCCCTGATGCCGAAGTCACTGATTATGTCTTTTTGGGATGTGGAATCTCTGCAGGACTTTGAGGCTGCCTAGCTTTGAGGGTGTTCAATCATTTCATCTGGAAGAATGTTTTTGGTATAGGTTTCATGTGGACAATTAAAACCCAAAGACACAAATTTTTCAGCACCTGTTTGACAGGTGCATATCATTGCAATTTTTTTTGCCTTTATCAAGAGCACCTCTATAGGGTTACAGTGGGAAGGCATCCCTGACACCCAAAGAATCATTTTCTGTACCTGTTTGACAGGTGCATATCATTGCAATTATTAACAGCAAGGCAAATTCTTGCTTTCATCAAGATTACCTCTATAGGGTTATGGTGGGAAGGCGCCACCGACACCCGAAGACCAATTTTTATGCACCCGTTACTTCTATCCAAAGTCAAAGTGACACCAGAATGTATCCAAAAAATCTCTAATCTTATTCCTAGTGCACTACATTGTGGCCTCATCATACACACTGGCTCCCCAGCTTTTGCTGAACAAAATAAAGGAAGCTTGCAGGGAAAATGTCATTTTTTTGGGGCTTTATAAATGCAATTATTGCTGCAGCAGATTCTAGACATGGTACAGATCTGCCACTTTACAGGTAGACTAAGGGGGCCCCAGGCAGTATATTGGAAGGAATTTTTCATTTTTATGCTTTCACTTTAAAAATCAAAAAATCACTGCTCATTAAAATATGACATTTTTCACAAACTTTTTTTGTTGATATATGTCCCCCAGGGCAGGACCTGGACCCCATAACCATTGTATGCCTAATTACTTGTATATAAGCCTTAAAAAATGGGCATTTTTGATTTTTTACATTCGGGCCCCATTGACTTTAATAGGGTTTGCTATTCGGGTCTGAACTTTTGCGGTGTTCGAAAGTTCTGGTGCGAACCAAATAGGGGTCCATTCTGCCCACCTCTATTCGCGAGCCATTTAAAGAATCTTCCAGACTTGGAGAGTGAATGTCGGCAGGCAGGGAGAGATCATTCCATATTGGAGGCATCATACTGTCTGATGTCATTATTCATGCTCCAAAGATATGGGGAGAATGTATTTCATATCTCATCCATGCAAAAATATTTGTCATGTGGAGTTTTACCTTCTGATAATATAATCTTTAAAATGGCTGTAAACCTCATTCATGAAATGTAAGCACATATATCTGTAGTGTTTACTTATTTCTCTCCAAAGCTCTAAGTCCTGTTTCTCTCTGGTGCTTCGTTCCTCTGTTATCAGTAGAGTCACTTCTGACAAGCTCTCCATGAGATAACATTAGCAGAGAGATTGTCTATTTCCTTCGTTCCTCTGCCTATGTGGGGGGGTCCCTTTCCTCCAATCAGCAAACACACAGTGTAAGTCCAGACTCCCCACCCACTGCTGAAAGGGTAAGAAAGATTTCTAACACGATCTAAAGACAGCATATATACATGTAAAACATATGTAGGAGGATTTGTTTCATCCCTGTGTATCTGAGGCTGTTCACTTCACTGGGTATAGGAGAGGGTTTACAACAACTTTAAGTTTGGCCTGGCCTTATTGAACCACCAAGGGACAGGCTAAAGAATATATAAACCTTGTCCACACCTGTTTGGACTTGCTGAATTGGGATGATGCACTGGAGTCAGGCACTTTGGAGACAAGAACTTTGTCCGCATCCAGAGAAGTACCACCTCCAAAGGTGAAGCATTTGAGAAGCATTGAAATGAACAGTGTCATTCATCTGGAGCTTGTTCTCAACAAAGTGGTTGATGGATTTTCAGTGTGCTTCCACCAACAGAATTAAACAATGCTGCCCAAATGGTAAAATGTATTTCTGCTTTTCTCCCATTGTTATCTCATAGCAAACTGCTAATATTTCTACATGTCATGTTAATACTTCTGTGTATTTTTTCTATGCACTGCCCACCTGGAGATATCAAAAATAAATGGGTTGGCCACTCGTAAAGAGACTGCTGCATTAGCTTATTTCCCTGATGAACTACAGGTTGTAGCAGTATACCCTGAATGTGGGCAGTAGAAAAGTAGCTTGTAAGTATTCCAGCAAACAGTATATGGTTACATGGTTACATAGTAGGGATGAGCCGAACATCCCTCGGTTCGGTTCGCAGCAGAACATGCGAACAGGCAAAAAATTCGTTCGAACACGCGAACACCGTTAAAGTCTATGGGACATGAACCTGAAAAATCAAAGGTGCTAATTTTAAAGGCTTATATGCAAGTTATTGCCATAAAAAGTGTTTGGGTACTCGGGTCCTGCCCCAGGGACATGTATCATTGCAAAAAAAGTTTTAAAAACTGCAGTTTTTTCGGGAGCAGTGATTTTAATAATGCTTAAAGTGAAACAATAAAAATGAAATATTTCTTTAAATATCGTGCCTGGAGGGTGTCCTTAGTATGCCTGTAAAGTAGCGCATATTTCCCATGTTTATAACAGTACCACAGCAAAATGAAATTTCTGTGAAAAAAATGTCATCTAAAACGGCGCAGGAACGGGCCCTGCTGTGAAATATTATATCAAAAATTGTAATTACATGCCCCTGTTAAACAGGGGCAGAAAAATTGGGCCTTTGGTGGTGCCACAACACTGTAACCCCTCACAGATACTCTTGTTGGGCGCAGGAATGGGCCCTGCTGTGAAATATTAGATTCAAAATTGTAATTACATGCCCCTGTTAAACAGGGGCAGAAAAATTGGGCCTTTGGTGGTGGTTGTGCCACAACACTGTAACCCCTCGAAGATACTCTTGTTGGGCGCAGGAACAGACCCTGCTGTGAAATATTAGTTAAAAAAATTATAATTACATGCCCCTGTTAAACAGGGGCAGAAAAATTGGGCCTTGGGTGGTGGTGGTGGCACCCTAAACCAAAAATATTGTTGGGTGTTAGGGATGGGCTTTATGTTTGGGTCGAACATGAGTTCGACTTGAACATTGGCTGTTCGCCCGTTCACCGAACAGAGAACAATTTGGGGTGTTTGCAGCAAATTTGAAAGCAGCGGAACACCCTTTAAAAGTCTATGGGAGAAATCAAAAGTGCTCATTTTAAAGGTTTATATGCAAGTTATTGTCATAAAAAGTGTTTGGGGACCCAGGTCCTGTCCCAGGGGACATGTATCAATGCAAAAAAAGTTTTAAAAACGGCTGTTTTTTCGGGAGCAGTGATTTTAATAATGCTTAAAGTGAAACAATTAAAGAGTAATATTCCTTTAAATTTCGTACCTGGGGGGTGTCTATAGTATGCCTGTAAAGTGGCGCATGTTTCCCGTGTTTAGAACAGACCGAATGCAAAATGACATTTCTAAAGGAAAAAAAGTTGTGTAAAACTATCTCTAGCACCGGCTATAATGAATTGTCGGTCCAGCAATACACATAAAAGTTCATTGATAAAAACGGCATGGAATTTCCCCACAGGGGAACCCCGAACCAAAATTTAAAAATAAATGCGTGGGGGTCCCCCTTCAGGTCTGGTATGGATTTTAAGGGGAACCCTGTGCCAAAATTAAAAAAAAATGGCTTGAGGGTCCCCCTCAAAATCCATACCAGACCCTTCAGGTCTGGTATGGATTTTAAGTGAAACCCTGTGCCAAAATTTTTAAAAAAATGGCGAGGGGTCCCCCTAAAATTCCATACCAGACCCTTATCCGAGCATGCAACCTGGTAGGCCGCAGGAAAAGAGGGGGGACAAGAGAGTGCCCCCCTCCTGAACCGTACCAGGCCACATGCCCTCAACATTGGGAGGGTGCTTTGGAGTAGTGGCCCCCCCAAAGCACCTTGTCCCCATGTTGATGGGGAGAAGGGCCTCATCCCCCCAACCCTTGCCCAGTGTTTGTGGGGGTCTGCAAGCGGGGGGCTTATCCGAATCTGGAAGCCCCCTTTAACAAGGGACCCCCAGATCCTGGCCCCTGTATGAATTGGTAATGGGGTACAAATGTACCCCTACCATTTCACAAAAAAAGTGTCAAAAATGTTAAAAAAGACAAGAGACGGTTTTTGACAATTTCTTTATTAATTTCTTCTTCTTTCCCGGCTTCTTCTTCCATCTTCTTTCTTCTGGTCTTCCTTCAGTGTTCTTCTTCTTCCTCCATCTTCTTCTTCTTCTCCCGCTTCTTCCTCCGCTTCTTCCTCTGGTCTTCTCGTCTGGCATCTTCCTCTGGCTTCTTCTCCGCTTCGTCCTTGCATGCTGTTTTTATCAATGAACTTTTATGTGTATTGCCGGACCGACAATCCATTATAGCTGGCGCTAGCGATAGTAGTTTTACATGACTTTTTTTCCTTTAGAAATGTAATTTTGCACTCGGACTGTTCTAAACATGGGAAACATGCGCCACTTTACAGGCATACTATAGACACCACCCAGGTACGAAATTTAAAGGAATATTACACTTTTATTGTTTCACTTTAAGCATGCTTAAAATCACTGCTCCCGAAAAACGTCTGTTTTCAAAACTTTTTTTGCATTGATACATGTCCCCTGGGGCAGGACCCAGGTCCCTAAACACTTTTTAAGACAATACCATGCATATAAGCCTTTAAAATTAGTCCTTTTGATTTTTCATGTTTGTGTCCCATAGACTTTAAAGGTGTTTGCGTGTTCGAACCAAGTTTTTGCCTGTTCGCACGTTTTGCATGCGAACCGAACGGGGGGTTGTTCAGCTCATCCCTATTGGAAGCAAGCATCTTTAAGATTGAGGAGGAATAGGATAGTCATCACAGGCAGTCTTCAAGGGATACTACATCCATAGCAAATTCAAGCAGTTACATCAGCATCAGGTGCTTGATAGCTGCTGATCCAAGACTGATTCATTTTTATGAATGTGAGCCTAACAATGGAGTCTGTGGACAGGCGCACTCTTTGATCCATTGCAAACCCTCCAGCAGCACTGAATGTGCATTCAGAAAGCATGCTGGATACAGGATAGGCCAGTAGCTCAATTGCATATTGAGCAAGTTCTGGCCAGTGATCTATCCTCAAGACCCAGTAACCCAGTGAATGCTCTGTTGGAAAGGTCTCCAAGTCTGCTCTTGCACCTAGATATTCCTGCACCATGTAAAGAAGATGATGGTGATGGTTGCTTGAACCAATCAGACCTTGACACTGAGGACTGAAAAATTGTTTAAAGGCATCTGTCAGCTGACCACCTTCTCCACCGATCTTCCTCTGACTGAACGAAGCCTCAGCAACACGTTGTCCAGCACCAGGAAATGGTAACCTCCCAGGGTCTGGAAATGTGTTGCACAAACCTTTCTTCAAGGCCTCCTGAAGATGTTTCATCCTCTGCTCCCTCTGCAAAGGCAGGATGAGTTCTGCACCCTTACGTTTGTAATGTGGATCAAGAAGGGTTGCCAGCCGGTAATGATCCCTCTCCTTGATACCACAAATCCTAGGGTCCTTTTGCAGGCTTTGTAGAGTCAGGGAGGCAATGCAGCATAAGTTTGCAGAGGCATTCGATTTTGTGTCCTCTGGGTCACTAAGAATGACATGATCCGTAACTACCTCCTCCCAGCCATGTACAACTCCTTGGGATTCTGGGGATTGAAAACCATCCCTTGAAGACTGCTGCTGAGTGTTATTCTCTACATCCATGCTGACACAATCCTCCTCCTCTTCTTACCATGTGTTTGGCAGGCCCACATGAATGCTATCTGGATAAAGGGGGCCTTGAGAGGTAAGGAAGTCCTCCTCTTCCTCCCATTGTTCTGCCTCAAGTGCCCTGTCCATGATTCCACGAAGCGTGTGATCCAACAGGAAGACAAGAGGGACAGTGTCACTGATGCATGTATTGTCACTGCTCACCATCCTGGTGGCCTCCTCAAATGTTGACAGGACAGTGAATGCATCCTTGTTCAGTAGCCACTGGCATGGCAAAAAGAAGCCAACCTCTCCTGACCCTGTCCTGGTGCCTTACTCGCACAGGTACTCATTGATAGCCCTCTGCTACGTGTGCAGCCACTGCATCATTGCCAACGTTGAGTTCCACCTGGTTGGCATGTCACAAATGAGGCAGTTGGTGGGCAGGTTGCATTCCCTTTGAATGTCAGCCAGCCGAGCACTGGCATTGTATGACCGGCAGATATGACTTTTCTGGCCTGCCTCAGGAGATCCTGTAAGCCTGGGTACCTGCTCAAGAACTGCTGCACCACCAAATTCAGGACGTGTGCCAAACATGGAACATGGGTCAAGTGTTGGAGGGCAGAGAGAAGGTTGATGAAATTGTCGCATACAACCATTCCTGGCTGAAGCTGGCGTGGCGTCAACCACCTACGAGCCTTCCCCTGCAGAGCTGACAGAATCTCTGCCCCAGTGTGGCTCCTGTCCCCTAGGCAGACCAACTTAAGCACCGCATGGCATCTTTTAGCCTGACTGTTTGCGTTGCCCCTTGAACGCTTACGGAGCACTGCTGGTTCAGAGGACAAATCTGCAGAAGAGGCCATAGAGGAAGAAGAAAAGGAGGGAGTGGAGGAGAGAGCTGTGGCAGAATCACCACTAGCATTTTGGAGGCATGGTGGCGGAACAAGCTCCAACAACACTGAACCCTGTCCTACATCCTTCACAGCTGCCAGCAGAGTTACCCAGTGCTCCATGAAGGAAAGGTAACGTGCCTGCCCATGCCTGCTGGACCATGAGTAATATGAACCTTACTGCTGACCGCTCTATCCAACGAGGCCAAAACATTGCCTTTCAAAAGCCGGAATGGCTTTCCATGAAAAGACAAGGCATTTTGGAACCTGTCACTGAGGTACAGCACATTCCACAAATTCATGAAAGGGGGCAGAGTTTTCCAGCTGAAAAGGCAGCAGTTGCAGTGCTAGCAATTTGGCCAAGCTAGCATTTGGATGCTGAGCATGTGGATGTCTGGGACCGAATTTCTTTTTTTGGTTCAGCAACTGGGGTAGGGAAATTTGCCTGCTAAAAACAGATGGTGGTGTACTGCTAGCAGATTGGCTGCAAGTACTTGGGACAACTCCTTTCAGTGCAGGTTTTTGAGAGAACTGGAGGTATAGTAGGGTTGGAGAGCCTAGATGAGGAGCAAGGAGAAGTCCACATTTTTCTTTGATGTGGGTCTTTCAAGTGCTGTTGCCAATGGACTGCATGGCAGATCGTCATGGTCTGGTCAAGCATGTGGTACCCAAGCAGCTGCTGTTCTGGCCACGCTTGATCCGCTTTAGACATAGGTTGCAAACAGCAATGATACGATCTGCTGCACACGTGTCGAAAAAGGCCCACACCAAGGAACTTTTAAAAGTCAGCAGGGAGTCAGCAGCGCCCTGCACCCGAGGAGCTCTGCGGTGTGATACAATAGAGTGACTGCCCTTAAGCTGCCCCTTAGAGGTATCCTGTCTCATTGGAGTTGTGCCTCCTCCTCCTCTCTTCTCTCAGGCACCCACGTACAGTCAGTGACCTCATCATCCCCTCCCTCCTCGTCACTGGAGCAAACCTGGCAGTATGCTGCAGCTGGAGGAACATGACTGCCAGTTTCTTCTCCTTCTAGGGCACCCCCTCTCTCTAGGCTCATGTTACTCCCTTCCTCAACCTGGGAACCAACATCAGAGCCTTCAAATTGCTGTGCATCCTCCAGCAGCATGTTCCCGACACTGTGGTCGAATAATTCTGGGGACTCCTCCGATGATGGTGGGGCTACAGAAAGAATGACTGTGGAAAAGGAGCCGGTGGAATAGGCCACTTTGGCAGCTGCGTTGGAAGTCAAACTACTCTGAGCCTGGGTGACAGAGGATAAGGAGGATGAGGACAGCTTTGTTATCCACTCCACTAACTCATCTACATGTTCTGGCTCAATAACATGGCCAGCAGCAGAAAAAAAGGACAAGCATGCCCCACGGCCACTTGTGGAGGACGCACCATGTCCACGACCAGCACTGTTAACTGTAGACACAGAGGCTGCTTGCCCACTTTTAGTGGCCTGTGAGCATCTGCCTCTCCTTGGTGGTCTTCCAGACATGATGTATTTTTTGTACTGTACACACTGTACAGAAACTGTACACACTGTACAGAAACTGTACACATTGAATTAGAATATTGAATACTGTGTACACCTCCTGAAGTGTATTAGAAACAGTACACCATAGAATGGACTGTAGATATAGGCTACACTGGATGCAGAGTATATATATATATATATATATATATATATATATATATATATATATCTCAATCAAAAATTAGGTGTGTTACCTTCTTTTCTTAATCTTCTGGTAAATCTAAGCACAGTCAAGGTGGACTCTCTCCACCATAGATAGATAATAAAGACGATGGGACCGATGCTTTGATGCAAATTTTTCTTTTACTTGGAATTTCAAAAAAACATGAAAGTGCAGACGTTCAAGCAACTGTACAGTATCGAGCATAGATCGCTCTTCCTCAGGCTTCTCTGGCTGTTTGTGAAAAACCTGACATAATCCCTTTCCTTTATCCACACTCAGCAAGTGTTTTAATGTTTTGTTCCCCCAGTATGCCTTCATAGGAATTTGTTGGAATTCATCTATCTGAGGATATGATCACTTCAAAAGTGGCCAGTGTTTTTTCACTAAATTGAAAATCTAGCTATGAAATTGGAGAATAAATGGTATCCTTGGTTTAATTGGTTTATGTTTTCTACAACTGTGTATCTTATCTGGCTTTAAGATTTTATTTAGTTCCTGTGTAATAGGACGATCATACAGCACATTTCCTTCAATCTATTGTCTCTAATTGTTACATTGCTAATGATCCATGTGACCCTGAGGAGCTGACTTCTAATGATGGACCTATACACATGGGGTGATGATAACTGTCAAATCTAAGGAGTTGGTTCCTATCAGTGGGTTTAGTATATAAATCTGTCTCAATACGACCATGTTCCAAAAAGACCCATATATCCAAAAAGGGAACTGAATCACCACCCACATGCATTTTAAATTGAATATCAGAGGAGGACCCATTGATTGTTTCATCGAATGTTTTCAGGGATTCAATGTTGTCCCGCCATATCGCAAAAATATCATCTATATAGCGCCACCAGGTGGCTCAATTCCTCTGGAAATTTTAATTAATAAAAATGTATCTTTGCTCAAAATCGTTCATGAATGAACATGCGTATGGCGGGCAACATTGGAGCCCATCGCAACGCCAGTGAGCTGCACAAAGAACTGTTTCTTAAAAAGAAAGTAATTGTTATACAAAATAACATTAAATAGTTTCTCAAAAAGAGAGATCTGTGCATCTGAGTATCCATGGCAATCTCTGATCAAACCGATCGCAGCCTCAATGCCTGCCCTATGTAGGATCTATGTATACAGGCTTGTTACATCTCAAGTTACAAGGATCAAGATCTCCTGGAATTGCGGTAGCTCTCTAATTTTTGATAGAAAGTCATTTGAGTCCTTGATATAGGATCTAGTATTTTTCATGAGGGGTGACAGTACCTTATTTAGTAGTTGTGCTATGGGAACAAAAATCGAGTGTCTTCCTGAAACGATCAGGCGTCCTGGTGGGGAATGACTATCTTTGTGAATCTTCGGTAACGTATATAAAACAGGGATACATGTATAGGTGCAACATTGAATCCCCGAAAGCATTCAATGAAACAATCAATGGGTCCTCCTCTGATATTCAATTTAAAATACATGTGGGTGGTGATTCAGTTCCCTTTTTGGACATACGGGTCTATTTGGAACATGGTTGTATTGAGACAGATTTATATACTAAACCCACTGATAGGAACCAACTCCTTAGATTTGACAGTTATTATCCCCCCCATGTGTTTAGGTCCATCATTAGAAGTCAGCTCCTCAGGGTCACACGAATCATTAGCAATGTAACAATTAGAGACAATCTTATTACACAGGAACTAAATAAAATCTTAAAGCCAGATAAGATACACAGTTGTAGAAAACATAAACCAATTAAACCAAGGATACCATTTATTCTCCAATTTCATAGCTATAGTGATAAGATTTTCAATTTAGTGAAAAAACACTGGCCACTTTTGAAGCGATCATATCCTCAGATAGATTAATTCCAACAAATTCCTATGAAGGCATACCGGCGGAACAAAACATTACGTGATTCCTTGGTGCAATCTGAATTCAGATCCAACACCCAGGAAACCAAAATTACATTCCTTGGCAGAAAAAGAAATGGGTGTTTCACATGCCTTAACTGCATTCAATGCAATCTTATGCTCAAGGGCAATCACTATATTCATCCCACAACCAAAGAAAAAATAATGGTGAATGGTTTTTATACCTGTCAGACATCATATGTGGTATACATTCTTGTATGTCCCTGTAATCTTATTTATGTAGGGGAAATTAAGGATTGTATAGCGCAACATCGTAGTACGATCAAACATCCGCAGCCTGGTCTCCCTGTGTCACATCATTTCTCTGAAATGGGACACAGGGAAACCGAATTACGGTTCATGGTCTTGGAGGAAGTGCCTCGTGATAAAAGAGGGGGTGACAGAATTTTAAAACTGAGGAAGCGTGAAATCTGGTGGATTATTAGATTACAGTCTCTGTATCCCGGTGGGATGAACAGAGACTTTGATCTATATTTATTTTTATAGAAATTATATACAGGGAATTGAATAATTGATACATGTATATTTTGTACGTTTTTCTTTAGATCCAGTTGAATGAATCCTCGTTTGAGAAATTGGCCAATTAAGTATCTATTCAGTATGTAAAGAAATCTGAGACCACACTACTGTGAACTGAACTGATAGACTGCTTATGAATGAAATAGTTGATGACATTATATGTTGATGATTTGGATACCTTTTTTGAAAATCTATATGATACTTTTTGTAACTAAATGTATATAGGTCTTCTTGTGTACATATGTTGATTTATGGTCTCACAATGATACTTTTGCTCTCTCTGATATGGAGGGGGTTAAATCCTTTTGGATTTTGTTTAGTCACTAGTGGTGATGATTAGATTGTATACATGTATGGTACCTTGTTGAGTGTGGATAAAGGAAAGGGATTATGTTAGGTTTTTCACACACAGCCAGAGAAGCCTGAGGAAGAGCGATCTATGCTCGATACTGTACAGTTGCTTGCACGTCTGCACTTTCATGTTTTTCATGTTTTTTGGAAATTCCAAGTTAAAGAAAAATTTGCATCAAAGCATCGGTCCCATCGTCTTTATTATATATATATATATATATATATATATATATATATATATACAGTATCTCAAATGTAAATGTTTTATTATATTTTTTCATGTGACAACACTGAAGAAATGACAATTTGCTACAATGTAAAGCAGTGAGTATACAGCTTGTGTAACAGTGTAAATTTGCTGTCCCCTCAAAATAACTCAACACACAGCCATTAATGTCCATCCGCTGGCAACAAAAATTAGTACACCCATAAGTGAAAATGTCCAACTTGGGCCCAAAGTGTCAATATTTTGTGCAACCACCATTATTTTCTAGCACTTTCTTAACCTTGGGCATGAAGTTCACCAGAGCTTCACAGGTTGCCACACCTTGCGCACCTCCACCTTATCTTTGAGGATGCCCCAGAGATGCTCAATAGGGTTTAGATCTGGAGACATGCTTGGCCAGTCCATCACCTTTACCCTCATCTTCTTTAACAAGGCAGTGGTTCTCTTTGTGGTGGGGGCTGTTATCATGTTGGAATACTGCCCTGCAGCCTAGTCTCTGAAGGGAGAGGATCATGCTCTTCTTCAGTTTGTCGCAGGCATTCATGGTCCCCTCAATGAACTGTAGCTCCCCAGGGCCGGCAGCACTCATGCAGCCCCAGACCATGACACTCCCACCACCATGCTTGACTGTAGGCAAGACACACTTGTCTTTGTACTCCTCACTTGTCTTTGTACTCCTCACCTGGTTGCTGCCACACATGCTTGACAATTTGAACCAAATAAGTTTATCTTGGTCTTATCAGACCACATGACATGGTTCCAGTAATCCAAGTCCTTAGTCTGCTTGTCTTCAGCAAACTATTTGCGTACCTACTTGTTCATCATCTTTAGAAGAGGCTTCCTTCTGGGACAACAGCCATGCAGACCAATTTGATGCACTGTGCGACGTATGATCAGAGCACTGACAGGCTGACCACCCACCTATTCAACCTCTGCAGCAATGCTGGCAGCACTTATATGTCTATTTCTCAAAGACAATCTCTGGATATGACGCTGAGCACGTGCACTCAATTTCTTTAGATGAAGATGGCGAGGCCTGTTCTCAGTGGAACCTGTCCTAATAAAGCGCTGTATGGTCTTGGCCACCATGCTGCAGCTCAGTTTTAGGGTCTTGGCAATCTTCTTATAGCCTAGGCCATCTTTATGTAGAGCAGCAGTTCTTTTTTTTCAGATCCTCAGAGAGTTCCATGAGGTGCCATGTTGAACTTCCAGTGACCAGTATGAGAGAGTGAGAGCGATAACACTAAATTTAAGACACCTGCTCCCCATTCACACCTGAGACCTTGTGACACCATATTGGAATGTGATTACGAGTGTTATTGTGAAATGCCTATTTCTAATATAATCGCATAGATATAAGTGCTTATTTTCCTATAACCAGCTATTAGCCTTAATCATGCTCAAATTAGATGTCTGCCAGCTTCTCCCTTCATGTGAAACAGAACTGCAAGAGTTAAAGAACAAAGCTAAGAAGAAGATTGCACCTATTTTCAGGCCTATGAGGCTACACTCAAGACAAACAGGAACTGAAAATAAGACACCATAATTAGCTATGATAGTCTGCTATCTCCTTATACAGATATAACCCAGCAAAGCTTACATTTCGTCACAATAATGAATATGTATAATTTGTGGTTTGTACACGCTTGTTTTATTTGATATTTGATTTGATAACGAAATATCCGGCTCTCGGTATATCATCCCGAGCCCAGGAAGTAAACGTCAGAAGTACCAAACTTACTGAACGTGTCCGTGTCAGTGATTTGTGGTTGAGTGTGCACACTTTTACATCGAAGGTTAATTTGGCCAGGGGGACAGAAACAAGAGTACCGAGCGGTTCTGTTCGGTCCAAAACATTTGGCGCCCAGAAGTGGGGCTCGAGATTGGCCCAAAAGGAAGCCGTACTTAGAGGACACTGAAAGAAGACCAAATACGGGCAGAGCAGAGCCTGATCAACTCTGGAGAAAACGGTAAGACATTTTCCTTAATAATTTGTCTGCTGTTTGATCCGCATCCGTATTTGGTTAATTTCTGTCTCCGCATCGGCTTCCCGCGGTCCTCAAAGACAGGTATATATCTTGTCTCGAGCCTATTTATATAGTACGAACCTGCAATTGTTTCTGACCCGCCTGTATTTGGAGTATATTGTGTTTTGTTTTGTCGATCAATCGTGTTGTGTGACGTCTATTGTGAATGAGGGATTGATTATATGTTCACGGATAGAATTGACGTGGTTAAACTTCTCTTGAGGATTGATATCAAGAGAGGGCGTCGGGACGCGGTAAACTCCTCCTGGGGCAAGTAATTGTGCGGTAAAGCACGGGTTACCAGGAAAGGGGGCGTAAAATTACGCCCAGCGGTGGCGTGGGGATCCCGTGAGGATCTGATTAAGTCCAGAATTCACTCCAGTCGTCACATCAGTTGTTGTTGGTAATGTCATGTCCTAGATGTGTGTGTCTGTGGACTGTTATTTGGCATTAATGAGGAGGCCTGGGGCTTGGTCACAAATGTAGAGCCAGGTTATAAGGCGGCACAGTAGTGTAGTGGTAGCACTCTCGCCTAGCAGTAAGAAGGGTCACTGGTTCAAATCCCAACCATGATACTACCTGCTTGGAGTTTGCATGTTCTCCCTGTGCCTGCGTGGGTTTCCTCCGGGTACTCCGGTTTCCTCCCACACTCCAAAGACATGCTGGTAAGTTAATTGGATCCTGTCTAAATTGTCCCTAGTATGTATGAATGTGAGTTAGGGACCTTAGATTGTAAGCCCCTTGAGGGTAGGGACTGATGTGAATGTACAATGTATATGTAAAGCGCTGCGTAAATTGACGGCGCTATATAAGTACCTGAAATAAATAAATAAATAAAATATAAGAGATCTATTCTCAGTTACAAACCTCTAGTGCCAGAGGTCCCCCAAGTAATGGTATTCAGATTGAATGTACATTATCCAGTGAAGTTTTCAGTTGGTAAGAAGTTGGAAGTTATTGAGGCTGAGGCTAGGATAAGAGGACAGGGAAGTAAAAGTTGTCCCCTACAACCTCAGCAGCCAGAAGATTACGAGGAGGCAGAGAAAGCCAGAGTGAGGAGTTTGGGTTTTGAGTTGAGATGTGTAGAAGATGTTTGAAATGGTTCACTGAGTACCAGTTGTTGACTTACATTCTGTGTTTTGTCTGGTTTGTTTCATGTCTCCCCTTTTGCAGATTTAACAGAGATCTCTTTACTTCCTCATCTTCCACATCACCCTGTCACTGCATATCTTTACTTCTTTTCTGTTTTGCCTCAACCTTTCTTGCTTTCCTCTCCTCCTATTCAATCCAAGAGTTGTGTGAAATGGGAAATAAGTTGACTAGGCCCACAGAGGGCAGTTTGGCTTGTGATTTGGTACTAGAGCGGGAGGGAGAGGATACTGTAAAAAAGGGAAAGAAATTAGCGAACGTGTGTGGAATTTGGGTGGTAGATTAAAAGTAGATGAATGGCGTACTGTTTTTTGAAACGTGAATAAGGTCTGTTGTCAGATTATGGGTTGCTACGAGCAGCAGATGCTTGGTTTAAAGTTGCAAACGCTATTCACGAAGAAGAGGGTGGATGGAACCAAAATGGTTGCATCGTGTACGTGTACAAGAAAACTAGAAAAGAGGAAGCTAAGAAGTCAGCCACCGCCCTATAATGGTGTCTGGTCCCCAGGAAGTAGACACTGCCCTTCGTCTACCGCCCCACTGTTCTGAGTGACACCTCCCCCTGTGGCAACATGCCCTATGCCACCACCCTATGCAACCGCCCACACCGAAACACACCCACATGTTTCCAGTGATGGTGCATAGTAGGAACCAATGTAGCATTTTAATTAAATAAATAATTTATGTATAGGATGTATTGAATATTTCTGAATATTTCAGTCAGAGTCTGAATTTTTTTTGGTTTTAATTGTGTTTAAGCTGTATTAGCAATAAAGAGGAAGTTTATGTAATCTAGGCGTTATTCCAGAAAAGCAAAAGAGGAAGTGCTTTCTTTGCTTAAATCTATGCGCTAGTTTTCCTCACATCTGAGCGTTTTGTATTCTAAAAAAAAAAAGAGAGTCAGTATCTAATTAGAATGTTTAGAAAGAAAAATAAATATGTATGTTGTGGAGATTGGCTGGACCGAGGCTCCCTATAAAAAATTATTCCGTATGGAGATGGTTCACATCTCTACTCTAAAACGCCTGAAGTCAATATGTGTACAAGAAGTTTACTGATTTGGGTTTTTTAGCGTGCTGAACAGAGCGCATAGACACATGTTAGCTGCCGCATTTATTTCAGGTCTTAATGAGTCAATATGAAAGGGTTTGAGTATAGAGAACCCACAACCTTAAAACTTGAGACGTTGTTAGTAGTTATTAGGTCCAGAATCCTCACAGAACAGTAGAGAGTAGCTCCTCTCATGATGGCCTCTGACACACCCCATCTGCGCCCACCAGTACCAACTCCATGTGTCTGCTTGCTACAACTGCGAAAGACCCAGCCACTCCAGAAGGGAATACCGAAGCCCATGGAAACCCCAACCACAGTCAAACTGGGCCATACGGAACCACTCCCACTCGTCGCCAATAATCTCAGGACCCACCTCACCAACCGCCACACCCCACTCCGAAACACATGGACCTTCTCCGCTAGGATTAGCCCGGTCCGTAATCAGGGCAGAAGAATTACCCGATACCTCATTCCTATCGGACATTAACATAGCATGTGTAGGGGTTGATGGAACGCCCAGAAAGAGCCCGTTGACCCGCCCCCTGCAAGTTGGCAACTTTCCTGACTTATTAGCGAGATTTGTGGTCTCATCCACATGCCCCCTGAACCTACTAGGAACTGATGTTCTGTCCAGGCTCCAATCCTCTATCTCAGGGGTCTCAAACTGGCGGCCCTCCAGCTGTTGTGAAACTACAAGTCCCATGAGGCATTGCAAGGCTGACAGTTACAAGTATGACTTCCAAAGGCAGAGGCATGATGGGACTTGTAGTTTCACAACAGCTGGAGGGCCGCCAGTTTGAGACCCCTGCTCTATCTCCTTCCAACCTGATGGTGGTGTTCTGATCACCTCACCACTGGCCATCGATGACGCATCAGCACTCTGCTCTATCCCACTCCTGTTATCCCTGAACCCAAAGGATGAACCTGAAGTCCCCGAAGAAGTTTTGGATCGGGTCCCCACATGCCTATGGTCCACAGGACTGGAAGACATAGGACATCTGAAAGTGCCGCCAGTCATGGTACAACTGAAGCCTGGGACTCCCCTACCCAGAAAACCACAATACCCCTTGAAGCCTGCACAATCGGCATCCATCTCAAGACAAGTTGAGGCTCTTCTGTCAAATGGAGCCTTGGTACCCTGTACATCTCCTTGTAACACACCACTGTTCCCAGTCAAGAAGCGAACCGCAAAAGGGGAAACAGAAAAGTACAGGATGGTACAAGACCTCAGAGCAGTGAATGAAGCTACCATCCTGGAGACCCCCATCGTCCCCAATCCCCACACATTGCTAGCAGAGCTACACCTGGACTGTTATGCCCCAAGGGGCCCAGAACTCCCCTACTCAATTTGTCAAAGCAATGGCTCTCATCCTGGAAACATGGATGAGACTACACCCAGATGTTGTACTTCTCCAATATGTAGATGACCTCTTGCTGTGTGCAGATTCCTTCAGTGACGCCTCCATATTCTCAGAAAGTCTCCTCCACTACCTGGTTGAGCAAGGTTGCAAGGCCTTTAAAAGGCAAAAAGTCCAGAAAGAAGGTGATTTTCCTGGGTCATTGCATCTCCCAAGGCACCTGACATCTCACTGAAGAAAGAGTTGCTACAATCAAGGCAATCCCTTTGCCTTAAGGTCATGCAATCCCTTTACGATGCCCTGAAATCTGACCCTTTCCTGCTTTCTCCAGAAGCTGTGGACAATTTTGAAACCCTGAAGGAGATCCTCTCAACAGCCTCTGCTTTTGGACTAAAAGACTTTCAAGACTTTCAAACTGTTTGTCTCAGAGAGGCAAGGACACGCCACAGGAGTTTTGGCTCAGGCCCATAATAACAGACTCAGGGTATCACCACTCCTGTCAACTGGACTCAGTGGCCAGGGGGGGGCCCTCCTGCCTTAAAGCCGTCTGTGCAGCCCAATGCCCCTCATGACATAACTGCCATACTGAACCAGATCCAACCCAGACACCTGTCTTCACAAAGGAACCTCAGACTCCAGTGTGCCTTACTTCCCCCTGACAACATCACCATTCTCCGATGTGATACCCTCATCCCATCCACTCTACTTCCCCTTCTCGAGGGGGGAACCTCTGTGGAAGATGATTACCGCTACACCGCCCATGACTGCTTTGAAGTGATAAAGATGGAGACATCACACCTACCGACAGTCAGTGAAACTGCCCTTGAAAATCCTGACCTGACAATCTTTGTGGCGGTACCATACAGGATATGCAGTCACCACAGAAGACACGGTCCTCCAAGCCTCAGCGTTACCCCCTCCATGTCTGCACAAGAAGCAGAGTTGCAGGCCCTAACTATGGCATGCAAGTTGGCAGAAGGAAAAAGAGCTGAAGACGTCAATGACGAAACGCGTACGACGGCGCCACGCACGCTACATCACTTCCGGGTGTGGACTTTGTTTGGAGCGCAGGTGGAGTGCAAACATCTCGCTACCAGCTCACACTGCTGCATCCACATCAGCCTGATCTCAGGCACGCTCCATTCAGTACTTACTATATGCACCCGGGGTGGTACATTTGACTTACTAGCATTGGATGATTTTATTTATTATTTAGTTTTTAGTGTTTGGCTGTTGTATTTTCAGTCATTTTAATCATCCTTATGGTGTAATCATTTGGAGATTTGTGGAATAAAACTTTTTACTTTACTACACTTTGGGAGCATTCTATTCCTTTTTCCACGAGGGAGCCATTGAGTACATACCTTAATTACAACACGGTGAGCGGAGACTAATCCGGATACCTCAGATGAACGTGGTGGAGAGGAGTCTGTGGCCGTGATACCCTACGCTGTTTTCCCCTTTTGGGGTTGCGGGATTCGGTGAGTGGGGACCCGTGAGGGGGAGCACAATAAGTCACTAATATCATCTGAGAGCACCCCAGTCACAGCTTTGGAAATAACTCTGAACATTGGATTTGAAGATTTTGATTATTATATGGACTATAACTATTTATTATAATTTACTACTTATTATTAATTGCTTTGTACACACCTGCACTGAGTTCATGTGATATAGGGGTTTGCTGGAAATCATTGTTTTAGCACATCCAGGACCACGATTATTGGTACACTATTAATTAATTCAATTTGGTTTAAGGTGTATGTATGGTTTTTGTGAATAAGTCACTATTTATGCTGGCTTGGTGGTGAAGATTTAATACATAATTAGGGGTTCAGCACATAACCCCCTTTTACTCTAGGGTGGTCACATGTGTGATATATGAATATTAGTTTGGCTATATATTTTTTAACGTGACCACATGTATGAGTTATGAATTGTTTCACTGAAGATTGCACTATTGCACATTAAGTTTTTGCACTTTATAGGGTTGATGGTATTTTGTACCACCAATAGGGGTACAATTGGAGTCAAAACTGGTTCTAGGTACAAGGAACTTCACATAAATCCCCCTACCACACTACCCCATTATCCTAAAGGGAGCGCCATACCCCAGTATATAATTTAAATAGAATGCTAAAAATGTCTCAGGAAACAGGAATGAGTTGGCCAGACAGCCTACCCATTGCCTTGTTCAGTGTCAGGTACACCCCGAGGGGAAATCATGGTTTGTCACCCTATGAGATATTGTTTGGCTCAGCCCCCAGACTGGGTTGTTATTTTCCACAACAGTTGCAACTGCAATCTGATGTATTAACTGATTATGTGACTGCTTTATCTCGAGAATTAACCCGTATCTATGCGCAAGTGTTTTCTTCCATTCCAGATCCTGAGTTAGACACAGGATTGCACAAGTTGGTCCCTGGTGATTGGGTCCTGATAAAGAAGTTTGTGAGGAAACACACCCTTGAACCCAGATATGATGGTCCTTTCCAAGTCCTTCTGACAACTACCACGTCAGTAAAAGTGGCCGGAAGGAACTCGTGGATACACGCCTCTCACCGCAAGTCCTGTGCCCGAGGAAGAGGCTGAGGAGACCAAGCCATGATCCCGTTTATCCTTTTTATTGTGATTGTTGTTCAGGCACAAGAAGTAGCCATCAAACAGAAAGATGGCATAACCCAATTCTGATGCAACTCATCCAACACACATGTTGCCACTTTCATATCACCTTATAGTAAGATACTTCCAGGTACAGATTACAGAATGCGATCCTATGAAGGAACAATAGGTCCTATGACTGTGTATGTATGTGTTACCAACGACTACTGGGGACACAAACTGGGGGTATAAGCCTGAAATCGCCAAAAATAAGAAAGAGAAGAATGGGAAATCACTCCTAGACAGAATGACAATCAACAAGCACACAGATCAATACTTCACAAAAGAGTTTAGACTAACCATTGAGAATCCCAGCCCAGGGGACAGTGGGACCTATGTATTGGGTCTGTGGTGGGCAAATGGGTATCCCAGCTTTAGGAAACCTTTTCAACTGAAAGACATGTTCAATAACCCAGAGTGGACAGTTCCCCAATCTACATCCAATTCGAACCCCCTAAAGCCTCACATGCAAACATTAGGAGACATGGTAGCCATAGCAGACCCTACCTTTGAGGACACCATGGCTGCTGAGACCGTTTTTTCAGATGTCAACTTATGGCTCGAATGGATGAGGTACAATGCAGGGAAACATAACAAGGCTAATTGCTACGTGTGTGGGGGGGGGCTAAACCACATCTAGGAACAGTCCCCCTTAACATACCCCCAGAACACGAGACCTGTGTCCTTAGTTTGTTTACAAACACAGCTACAAACCACTCCCTATGCAAGCATTGGAAAAAGGAGTACCCCATAGTCACTAAAGCCCCTAAACCAGCAGAAGGTATTACTATATATCCTGGCAATTATACATGTTATGGGAATTACCATGGGGTGGAAAAACCCCTTGGGAACTTCACTGAGGGTTACTGCGAGTCTTATAGTGAAGTGTCTGCAGACCTAGTGCAGAATCAAGTCCAGTCTCTGGGAGATGTGTACTGGATTTGTGGGGACATGAAAGTTAGAAGTAGAATGACAGGACAGTGGACAGGAGAATGTGCACTAGCTAAAGCCATAATGCCCCTGCATATTCTCCCACAAACCCCAGAGCCGGAAGCCAGTGATGCACACAAATCAAACAGGAAACGTAGGAGTGCCCCAGCGAGAGGCTTTGACCCCCATGTATACATAGACGCCATAGGGGTCCCAAGGGGGGTCCCAGATGAATTCAAAGCAAGAGACCAAGTAGCAGCAGGTTTCGAGTCACTGATTCCCATTATCACTGTAAACAAGAATGTAGACTGGATAAATTACATCTACTGCAACCAGCAAAGATTTGTCAATTACACCAGGGACGCACTCCAAGGTCTGGCCGAACAGTTAGAGGCAGCATCACACATGACTTTCCAAAACCGTATGGTCTTAGACATGCTCCTAGCTGAAAAGGGGGGTGTGTGTAAGATGATCCCCGAGACAAGTACATGCTGCACTTACATCCCAGACAACACCGGCCCAAATGGTAAAGTGACTTTAGCCATCCAGAAACTAGAGAATCTGTCCAAAGAATTAAAACAGAATTCAGGGCTCACCAACCCATGGGACCAGTATTTTACCTGGATATAGGGAGGATGGCAGGGACTAATGACCCAGATAGGGGTAGCCGTCCTGACAATAGCTGCCATAATCTGCTGTGTCTTCCCCTGCATTAAGAAGTGTGTAGAAAAGGCTGTTGACCAAAATACCTCCACATTTGTGAACCAAGAGATCCCAGATGACGACGATGTCTATGTAAGGCTTGATAAAACCCATGATAATAGTTATGCAGTACACTCCGTTACAGTCACCCTTCCCCGAGATGCAACACCGTAGGGCTATAGGGACAGATAGCACCTGGCAGCATTTCACCAGCTGTATCGAGGTGGGTGGTGAGCTAGTCACAGCCCTTTCTCTACATACAGCTTAAAAGAGTTGCAGTCAGTGAAATGAGCTGGGTGGTAATGACATGTTGTTCTCCAGTGTGAGGGACAGTTTTAAGAATATACGCATTTCAAGGGGGGACTGTAATGGAATGTGATTATGAGTGTTATTGTGAAATGCCTATTTCTAATATAATATCTAATCTAATATAATAAATAATAAATACATAGATATAAGTGCTTATTTTCCTATAACCAGCTATTAGCCTTAATCTAGCTCAAATTAGATGTCTGCCAGCTTCTCCCTTCATGTGAAACAGAACTGCAAGAGTTAAAGAACAAAGAACAAAGCTAAGAGGAAGATTGCACCTATTTTCAGGCCTATGAGGCTACACTCAAGACAAACAGGAACTGAAAATAAGACACCATAATTAGCTATGATAGTCTGCTATCTCCTTATACAGATATAACCCAGCAAAGCTTACATTTCACCACAATAATGAATATGTATAATTTGTGGTTTGTACACGTTTGTTTTATTTGATATTTGATTTGATAACAAAATATCCGGCTCTCGGTATATCATCCCGAGCCTAGGAAGTAAACGTCAGAAGTAGCAAACTTACTGAACGTGTCCGTGTCAGTGATTTGTGGTTGAGTGTGCACACTTTTACATCGAAGGTTAATTTGGCCAGGGGGACAGAAACAAGAGTACCGAGTGGTTCTGTTCGGTCCAAAACAACACTAACGAGTCACATGACACCGGGGAGGGAAAATGACTAATTGGGCCCAATTTGGACATTTTCACTTAAGGGTGTACTCACTTTTGTTGCCAGCGGTTTAGACATTAATGGCTGTGTGTTGAGTTATTTTGAGGAAACGGCAAATTTACACTGTTATACAAGCTGTACACTTACTACTTTACATTGTAGCAAAGTGTCATTTTTTCAGTGTTGTCACATGAAAAGGTATAATAAAATATTTACAAAAATATGAGGAGTGTACTCACTTATGTGAGATACTGTTGTAGCGCTGGTATTTTTAATACAGACACTATAAGTAAAAATTTAGTTGTCTGAGGCTGTAGTTTAACTCAGACTGCAATTATTATAAATTCTGGTTCTGTTTCAGCCTGGCTGGTTGTGTGGTTTTCCCCTTGGCCTGGAGATGGCACTCTATTATTTCGGCCAAGGTTGGAAATTGCAACAAGCTGGGTGTCTTGAGTGCCTACTTGCCCGAAAAATATGTCAGTGGGCGTGGTCTGCCTGCTGTGCGTTCTGGGAGAGGGTACAGAGGGACAGACCCCATGACAGAAAAGAGTTCCGATCTGATGGCCCTCCTGGCCTAAGGTGTGTCATTGCTGTCAAGTTAGTCTCGGGGTCGGCTGGCCTGAGGCGTAGCTACTAAAGGTAGGCCCAAAAGTCTCCAGGGATGGTCCTGTGCTGTCTTGCCTGCGGGAAGAAGCCAAGCGACTGGAGAATCCAGGGGAGGACTTTTCAGGAGAGAACTGCGCGATAAGGCCGGTGCCTCTAGAAGAGCCTGGAAACTCAGTTGGAGTATGCATCCCGGGTCACATACCACACAGTACCATAAGTTCTGAAGAAGTGAACTGGTATTGTGTGATCAAGCCTTTGATATTGCAACAAGTCGCTAATTACCCAATCCTGTGGCAGAGGATTGTGTAACAGTTACACCGAATCTTAAAGTCTGTGGCAGAGACTATGACCGAGCATCACATCAGCTGCTAGGTCAGTGAGAGAGGCCTGTCCGATAGTTGCTGAATCCAGTTGTGGATGCTGTTGCCCTCTGGATCAAAGAGAGTGTTCCTGATCTGCAATTTCAAGGTACCTGAATTCTACCTAAACCCTCCATCCCTCTATTGCAAGAATCTTTCTTAAATAAAGCATTCAAGAAAGAGACTGAAATTACTAAAAAATAACTCTTTAATGGGACCCCTATGACAGTTATGGTAAAACAGTACAGGAACGGTAAGACCCAATTTAAACCAGCAGCTCCTTCGAGGGTAAGTGCCCCATGTAGAGGCTCGAGTCTGGGATTTACCATTACCTCTCGCAGCTAAAAAAAACTGTTCACCGGGAATGTATGCAATAGAGGGTTCTGGACTGTGTCTTTGTTCTAAAAAGGGGTTAATTGCAAGGTTACTACCTGGCCGCGTGAGCTGTGGGCAGAGCTAAGAAAGCCCGGGAGCTGCATGACCAGAAGAGTCAGTGGGAGGAGTCCTCCGTTTACTTGCTGTGTAGACACCGCGTGTGTGTGTCTGAACTTTCAGAGAGAAGATCTGATTGTTGCAAGCCATGTTCCGAATGCCAGGAATGCAGTCTGCTATGTGACCCAGAATGTTCCCTGGGGGTACCACTACAGGCTGCCTGGAACATTGCTGAAGAACACTGGTATTCGCCTGAAGCCACATGGGCGTTTCATACTCTACACGACGGGAGATGTCGAGGCCTTGGGTATGTTATGCAACAGGTGTGAAGGACTGGTTGCAAGTCCCCATCCATTTGTCCGATGCCTACATTGTGGGGAGTACCTGTTTGCCGTAGAACAGTCCACCATGCCGCCCCGTGCCTACTGCATGGACTGGGCCACGGGCATCGCCATAAAGGAGACCGCTACGTTTGCTCCTACGGCTGGGCCTATCTTCTCTAAATCTGCTACCTCAAGCGTTCCTGAAGGGTATGGAGCTGTTACTGCTATCTGAGAACTAACAGTGGACACTACTACCATTGTCACTTCTACATCTACCTACTCTGCTGCACCCGCTCAAAAGAAGGTGGGATACGTAAAAGCCTCCCGCGGCGGTGGTCGAGGCCTACCCCAGAGATCTCCTGAACCGGATCCAGAGAAAGAAGTTATCCCTGAGGAATCCATGACAGGAACAGGTGAGAGATCTCAGGGGAATGTACATAAAGGGACTATAAAGGGACTATTTGCAAATATGTGCCCGAGGAGGAGTTACAGGATTCTGAAATAGACTCTCTCTGTCTCCGGAGACGACTTGTTTGAAACCATGTCTCAAGAGATGCTATGGGGAAATGTTGATGATGTTGCTTCAGCCTTTAATCTGTATGATTGGATAACAATGGACTCAGGGAGTACATTATTATTATTATTATTCACGATTTATATAGCGCCAACAGTTTACGCAGCGCTTTACAATGTATAGGGGGACAACACAATTACAGTACAGTTCAATACAAAAGGTACAGGAGGGCCCTGCTCGTTGAGCTTACATTCTAAGGGAGGGAGTGATGGTACAAAAGGTAATAGCTGCAGAGAATGATTTGATGGGGGTGGCTCAGGGGCAGTTGTTATGTGGGTCTGGGATAGGCTTCCCTGAATAAATGAGTTTTCAGGGATCTCCTAAAGGTGGACAGGGTAGGGGCTGATTGGACATACTGGGGCAGTGAGTTCCAGAGGATGGGAGAGGCTGTGGAGAAGTCCTGAAGGCGAGCATGGGAGGTGGTAACAAGGGAGCTAGAGAGCAGGAGGTCCTCGGAGGAGTGGAGGGGACGATTTGGGCGATATCTGCAGATAAGGTTGGTGATGTAGATAGGGGCAATGTTGTGAATGGCCTTGTAGGTTATGGTTAGCATTTAGAATTTTATGCGGTGGGGTAGGGGAAGCCAGTGAAGGGATTGGCAGAGAGGAGCAACAGTCATGGATTGGTTAGTGAGGTGTATTAGTCTAGCAGCAGAATTCATAATAGACTGAAGGGGGGATAGCCTGCTTAAGGGTAGGCCATTAAGGAGAGAGTTGCATTAGTCAAGGCGGGAAATAATCAAGGAGTGAATAAGTTGCTTTAGTTTTGTCATTAGTCAGGAAGGGTCAAATTCTGGAGATGTTGTGGAGGTTAAGGCGGCAGGATTTAGCCAGTGATTGGATGTGGGGGCTGAAGGAGAGGTCAGAGTCAAGGATTACACCCAGCACCTTGGCATGTGTGGAGGGACCAATGGTTGTGTTGTTGATATTAATCGTGAAGTCACGGGGGGGGGGGTACGTGAAGGAGGAAATATAACAAGCTCAGTTTTAGAAAGAAAACTGGTGTGAAGTGGTGTGACATCCATATCGATATGTCATTTAGTAAGTTTGAGATCTGTCAGGAGATCGCGGGGGTGAGTTGAGGAGTGGAGAGATAGAACTGGGTGTCGTCAGCATAGAGGTGGTGTTGGAAGCCATGGGAGGTTATCAACTGGCCCAGGGAAGAGGTCTAGAGTGAGAATAGGAGAGGCCCAAGGATGGAGCCTTGGGGTACCCCAACAGAAAGAGGAAGGGGAGCGGAGGAGATGGAGTTGTAAGTGACACTGAAAGTGCGCTGAGATAGGTAGGAGGAGAACCAGGATAAAGCAGAATCACGGAGGCCAAGGGAGTGTAATTTGCTGAGGAGGAGCAGGTGGTCAACTGTGTCAAAGGCAGCAGAGAGGCCTAAAAGTATGAGTATGGAGTAGTGCCCATTGGTTTTAGCAGTTAGTAGGTCATTGGTTAGTTTTAGTAGGGCAGTTTCAGTAGAATGTTGTGGGCGGAAGCCAGACTGTAGGGGGTCAAGAACGTTGTTGTCCGTGAGGTAGCGACTCATTCGGTCATGGACAAGGCGTTCAATGAGCTTGGAGGCAAACGGGAGCAGGGAGATGGGTCTTCAGTTATTCAAACAGGTGGAGTCTAGTAAGGGTTTTTTGAGTATGGGGATAACCAGTGCATGTTTGAGCGGGGAAGGAAAGGTGCCTGAGCAGAGAGAGAGTACATCACCTCGAATGGAACCCCTGCAATTGCTAGCGAGACTGTCACTGAAAATATTAGTTTGTCTGGGCCAAAGAAATTGCCTGTGAGTATGGTGCACAAATCGCCAACATCCTGTGTACCTCCTGGGTTGGGAAGCACTCGATCTCTGTCGAGGCTTGCCCGATCACAGCAGTTTCTGAACAAAAGAGTAGTCACTGAGTATGGACTAGAGTTTCCCTATGTTTCCAGTGAGATCATGAGAGAGATCGAGGAAAACAGAGAGAGTTGGTGCCGTGAGGGTGTTTGGGAAAACAGTTTGTTCTTCAGAGGTGGATGATCATTTTAACAGATGTCTTTTGCACTGGAGCTATGGGAGACATATTTACGCGGATAAAGTAGTCATCTGTCGGCCGGGCAAGAATGACGTTGTATACTTTATTACCACTGTGGATGCACAAGGGAAAGCTTTGACATTGCCTGATCCTCGCTTTTATTGGTGATCCGTTGCAGTGACTGTTCTGTTAATGCCGATTCTGGAAGAAGAAAGTCTTTATACTATGGGACTATAGTTAGGTAGTGTTAGTAAAATGTCATCTGCGAGTCAAGATTTTCTACCTGCTCTGATAATTGCATCAAGGACTTGGTATAATGTGTTTCTGCCACTAGGTGGTAGGAGTTTGCACAGCTATAGTCACAGTTCTTGCACTTAAAACAAAGAAGGGAAATGTTAAGGAAAGAGAGCTTCATCTTCTGGGAGATGGAGTTTTGCTTCCTCTGTTGTATATTGATATGTGAGTCTTGGATTTTCTTTCTTTTTGTGTTCTGTTTCAGGTTCAACTGGATCTTGTGTCAAGCTGCTGGAGAGTGGCTGGTTTAGATCTGGGGAACTAGGTCACTGTAATTCTCCTGTGTGTGTTACTGTTAAATGTACAAATTTATTGCTGTTTTCCCCTTTTTCCCCTTTTTCTTATCCAAGTTTTGAATTCAGGTACTTGCAGCTGGGGGAGTATGTAGAGCTGGTATTTTTAATAATAAGAGACTGCGTGTCGGAGATGAAATTACTAAAAAAGAATTCTTTCATGGGACCCCTATGACGGATATGGTGAAACAGTACAGGAACAGTAAGACCCAATTTAAACCAGCAGCTCCTTCGGGGGTAAGTGCTACACTATATATATATATATACTAGACTGACTATATATATATATATATATATATATATATATATATATATATATCTCAAATACACTGCCACTAACTGAATAACCTGCGTGCTTAACTCAAGCTATCTCCACGCCAACACTACACACGGCCGCCGTGTAGGCAGCATTATATAATGTGGGGCGCGGACTTAGTCCCCCTGAGCCATAATTGGCCAAAGACACCCTGCCTTTGGCCAATTATGGCTCTCTCAGCAGAGCGCGCTGTGATTGGCCAAAGCATGCAGGTCAGATGCATGCTTTCGCCAATCATCATACAGCAATGCACTGCGATCTCGCAGTGCATTATGGGGCATACTGCTGCACTCGAATTTACCGCAAACACCCCATAATGTTCGCTGTTCAGCAAACGGGCGAACACCCCATGTTCGAGTCGAACTTATGTTCGACCCGAACATCAAGCTCATTCCTATTACATAGTAGGTGAGGTTGAAAAAAGACACAAGTCCATCAAGTCCAATCTATGTATGTGATTATATGTCAGTATTACATTGTATATCCCTGTATGTTGTGGTCGTTCAGGTGCTTATCTAATAGTTTTTTGAAACTATCAATGCTCCCCACTGAAACCACCGCCTATGGAAGTGAATTCCACATCCTTGCCGCTCTTACAGTAAAGAACCCTCTACGCAGTCTAAGGTTAAACCTCTTTTCTTCTAATCTTAATGAGTGGCCACATGTCTTATTAAACTCCTTTCCACAGAAAAGTTCTATCCCTATTCTGGAGTCAGTATGGTATTTGTAAATTAAAATCATATTCCCTCTCAAGTGTCTCTTCTCCAGAGAGAATAAGTTCAGTGCTCGTAACCTTTCTTCATAACTAATATCCTCCAGTCCATTTATTAGCTTTGTTGCCCTTCTCTGTGCTCACTCCATTTCCAGTACATCCTTCCTGAGGACTGGTGCCCAGAACTGGACAGCATACTCCAGGTGAGGCTGGACCAGACTCTTGTAGAGGGAGAGAATTATCGCTTTATCTCTTGAGTTAATCCCCTTTTAATGCATGCCAATATTCTGTTTGCTTTGTTAGCAGCAGCTTGGCATTGCATGCCATTGGTGAGCCTATCATCTACTAGGTCTAGGTACCAGGTCCTTTTCCATCCTTGATTCCCCCAGAGATTCTCTCCCCAATTGAGTAGATTACATTAATATTTTTGCCACCCAAATGCATTATTGTTCCACATTAAAACTCATTTGCTATATATAGTTGCCCACCCCATTAATTTGTTCAGATCTTCTTCCAAGGTTTCTACATCTTGTGTAGAAGTTATTGCCCTGCTTAGCTTAGTATCGTCCCCAAATCTAAAGATTGAACTGTTTACCCCAGGTCATTTATGAACAAATTAAATAAGATTGGTCCCAGCACAGAACCCTGTGGGACACCACTTTCCACCCTTGACCATTCAGAGTACTCCCCATTTATCACCACCCTCTGTCCTTGCCCTTGTAGCCAGTTTTCAATCCATGTACTCACCCTATGGTCCATGCCAACGGACCTTACTTTGTACAGTAAACGATTATGGGGAACTGTGTCAAATGCTTTTTCAAAATCCAGATACACGATGTCTATGGGCCTTCCTTTATCTAGATGGCAGCTCACCTCCTCAGAGAATTTTAATAGTTTGGTTTGGCAAGAATGATTCTTCGTGAATCCATGCTGATTACGGCTAATGATATAGTTTTCATTACTGAAATCTTGTACATAGTCTCTTATCATCCCCTCCAAGAGCTTGCATGCTATTGATGTTAGGCTAACTGGTCTGTAATTCCCAGGGATGTATTTTGGCCTTTTTTTAAGTATTGGAGCTACATTGGCTTTTCTCCAATCAGCTGGTACAATTCCAGTCAGTAGACTGTCAGTAAAAATTAAGAACAATGGTCTGGCAATTACTTGACTGAATTCCCCAGGACCCTCGGGTGCAAGCCATCTGGTCCCGGTGACTTATTAATGTTAAGTTTTCCAAGTCTATTTCTAATTCTGTCCTCTGTTAGCCATGAGAGTGCTTCCTGTGATGTGTCATGAGGATAAACACTGCAGTTTTGGAAACTGAAGTCCCCTGATTCCCTCGTGAAGACTGAGGAGAAGAATAAATTCAATACCTTGGCCATCACCCCATCCTTTGCAACCAGATTTCCTTCCTCATTCTTTATGGGGCCAATATGGTCTGTCCTCCCTTTTTTACTGTTTATATACTTAAAGAATTTCTTGGGATTTTTTTTGCTCTCCTCCGCTATGTGTCTTTCGTGTTCTATCTTAGCCACTCTAACTGCACCCTTACATTTCTTGTTGCATTCTTTGTAAAGTCTGAATGCTGATGATGATCCCTCAGCCTTGTATTTTTTGAAGGCCTTCTCCTTTGCTTTTATATGCATTTTTACATTGGAGTTAAGCCATACAGGACTTTTGTTCGCTTTTTTAAATTTATTTCCCAATGGGATGCACTGGCATCCCAATTGGCAATGCCCTTATTTAATATGCTCTTAATGCAAACCCATTTTTCCTCCATGTTCTTTGTTCCTAAGATTTTATCCCAATTTATATCTTCTAGCAGGGTTCATAGTTTGGGGAAGTTAGCTCTTTTTAAATTCAATGTCTTTGTATTCCCCATTTGTGTGATTTATACTGAAGCTAATTGACCTGTGATCGCTGTTTACTGAATTGCCCCTTATTTCCACATCCGTGATCAGGTCTGTATTGTTAGTAATCAGTAGGTCTAGTAATGCTTTGTTTCTAGTTGGTGCATCTACCATCTGACCCATGAAATTGTCCTGCAAGACATCTAGAAACTGGTGATCCTTAGACGAATGTGCGGTTCCTTCCGCTCAGTCTATGTCTGGATAATTAAAATCCCCCATTATGATGACACTTCCCCATCCTTGCTGCTAATACAAATTGTGATAGGAGGTCCTTTTCCCCCTCCTCCCTTAGGTTAGGGGGCTTACAGCATACTCGCAGTATTATTTTCCCCTTAGTTTCATCCCTTTGGAGCTCTACCCATAAGGATTCCAGCTCCTCCCTTGCTCCCTTAGTGATGCCATCACTCACGTTCACTTGTACATTATTCTTGATATACAGGCATACCCCTCCCCCTTTTTTACCCTCTCTATCCCTGCAATAAAGACAATACCCTTGAATGGTTGTCAGCCAATCATTAGAGCTGTTGGACCAAGTCTCTGAAATTCCCTCAAAATCGAAATCCTCCTCGTACAACAGTATCACTAGTTCTCCCATCTTGTTTGCCAGGCTCCTGGCATTGGTGAACATGCCACGCAGTTTAGACCGGTCGCATACTGTCCTTTTATTGGGTATTACTATACTTGCCTTGGTTTTATGTGCTTTAGTTAACCTACCACAAATGCCCCCAATACTACTCTCTGGAATATGCTCCGCGCTAACTATCTCTACCTCTCTACCTCTGGACCCTCCCCCGCTCTCCTAGTTAAAAAAGCCTTTAGGACACTCCATCTGGCTCTGACTTTGTCATTGGTGCCAACGTGTACCATGACAACTGGGTCTTCCCCAGCCCCTCCCAGTAACCTATCTACCAGATCCGTGATGTACCGAACCCGAGCACCTGGTAGGCAGCATACAATTCGGCGCTTCTGGTCTTTGTCACAGATTGCCCTCTCTGTCCTTCGAAGAATTGAGTCCCCTACCACCAGAATCCGTCTTTTCTTTCCCTTTGCTTTCCCCCCACTCTCATCGCAGGAGTTCTTCCCCTGGCAGCTAGGGGAGTCCCTCAGCTCCAGCAGTGCTGGTCCCGAACTGGTTTCACCAATGTCACTCAATGGAGCGTACTTATTGGGATGTTCCAGCCCAGGATCGGCCTCCCTGGCACTTTCCCCTCTAACCTTCCTGTCACCCATCTACTCTTTTTTAGTGCCTGCACCTCTTAGTCTCCAACCGCCTCTGTGCTGGCCCCTGCCGGCACCTGCCGGGTACGTTCCCAGCTCTACTTTAGTATGGAGGGTCTTGGAATGCATACATGCTGCAAGATCATGGGGGATCTCAGAAGCACCTAGTTTCTACCCATTTCTTAAAGTGCAACAGATTGTATGCAAGAGTTACATCTACCTGTGTGTGTCCAGACAGATAGATTTTGGATGAGTCTCCCTATAGTGCTGGCTGGCAGTATTTTTGTTTGTGATAACTGTTTTACAGTCTTAGTTTACCTGCCCAAAGCAAGTTTTTTTCCATTCCCTTCTCCCCAGAAAAGGATCTTGCTTTGATTAGCAAGTCACTGTGGACATGATCTCTTGACATTGAATGGCATTAGTGAGATATTGGTGTGTGCGTGTTGTTTCCTGCGTTCCAATTTGGGAACTTTGGGTTCTTATCATAATTTGCCAGCTTGCTGATCCAACTCTGAGGACCGACAATGGACAGCTATACCTTGCACATCATTCAGCATCTCTTGTCCCTATACTGTACTTTCTGGATCCTTGGTGACCTCAGCAGAGAGCAGACTTTTAGACCGCTGTCTGCTGAAAACAGGTCACAGGAGTGCAAAACGAATTGCAGCCAAACAAGCTCAGGCTGGAATTTTCCCTTAAATCAATTTTAATGACAGGGTGTAATAACACAAGTAAGATTCAAGAGGGAACTACCATTTCTCTTATCTGCAGCTACTATTTTACAGTGTTTGCACCAGGAACCCTTGGAGGTAACATCCAGTTCAGATGGGTAAGTAGCAGTTTAGAAAATGGAAATCACTATTCTTTAATATGGCTGGTGGGCTTCCCTTGTGGCTCTGATCCGAGCACCCCTGAATGTGATGACAGAGGTAAAAGGCTCAAAGAAGCATGGGTGGAAGTAGCTTGGTAGCAGGTTATTGCCACAGACAGAGACGTAGTCTCTAGTCTTCTGGTCCACATCAGTGCCCAACCTCACATTCCCATAGACACACTCCTAAACCCTGTGGACAGCCTTCCCAGAAGCTGTTATAGCTGCAAAGGATGGGCCAACTCAATATTGAACCCTACGGACTAAGACTGGAATGCCATTAAATTTCATGTGCGTGTAAAGGCAGGCATCCCAATACTTTTGGTAATATAGTGTAGATAGATAGATAGATAGATAGATAGATAGATAGATAGATAGATAGATAGATAGATAGATAGATAGATACTGTTCTTACTACTGGAAAGAGGGGGTAACTCTTTCTCTTTTGAAGCATAAATGGAAAATCCAGTATTGCTGAGTTCGTTTTTAACTAAAAAAAAAAAAAAAAAAATTTTACAAGGTATTTTATCTATTCTGATTTTGTGTAAATCTATAGCCAGGAGGCTTGCAAATCAAACTTACGACTGTTGTTGTGGTACTAATCAAATATTTTGTATGTATGAATAGAGATAAACTGGAAAATAACTGGTATGTTTACTTCACTACCTCAGTTATCAACAAAAGCAAGTCTCAAACAATAAAACATTTTCTGAAACAAAATGAAATTACAGCTGCCCCGTTTGTGATATGCATCTAGCCAGGGGAGATTTGTTTCAGCTACTTTTCCTCTAACCCTGCTACAGTTTCTCCATCTGCTGAGTCACTTCTTGTCTATGCAATGCTATTATTCATAAAAAATGTAATCAACAGCAGGATTGTTGTTTGTGATATATACATCTGTGCCCTTGGATGATATTGTCATAATTTGACTTTTTTATGCGTTCTTTTTTGATTATGTACAAATGCAAAATTGTGGATTGCAGACAGTGAGTCCTGATTTTGAGAATACAGAAGTTAAATAATTAAACTCAGTGTGAACTACCCAGGAACCAGAGATGAAAAGAGATTGTTAAACATCACTACACTTTGTATTGGATAACCAGATTTCATGTAGTTTACCTCTGCTGTGTTAGGAAGATACATGCCCTTGATTAATTCAACTGGATGTCTGACAGTAGTTTATATGGGGTTCAGTCTTCTATTAGAGCCCTGTGACAGACCTAGCCGGGACAGAGGCTGTTGGAGAGGACTGAATGCAAGCCTCTTGCCTTTTGATTATGGGCCCTGGATTTTCAATGGAACAATACTCTTTGTGAGGTGAATTAGAAATCCAGTCTGAACTGTACTAATCGGACTCAGTCGTGTATATATGTATATATAGTATGTTGTTAGATTCTGTTGGGGACTCCTTGCTGTGGTCATTTGGGATGTGTATCCCTGAAGAGGGAGGGGGGATTCCTCTAGCAGCCCCCCGCTGATAAGACTGATTCATACTGTTGGGACACATACTTTGAGGAGATGCTGGTGTCATCAACTCCGCTCACCTGTCTGATGTCAGCTATAATGTGTTTAAATGTAAATTAGTTTAGTCTGGCTTACCACAGGTTCTAAGGGTATTCAACTCATTGTTGTTTGTTCTAATTAACCCTGTATTGATGTTTATGGTAATGTGTGTTGAATAGGGATGAGCTTCGTGTTCGAGTCGAACCCATGTTCGACTCGAACATCGTCTGTTCGCCCGTTCGCCGAATTGCAAACGATATGGGCCGTTTGCGCCAAATTCGTGTGGCGCATCACAGCCCATAATTCACTGCGGCATCGCAGTGCATTGCTGGCTGATGATTGGCCAAGCATGCACTATGACCCGCATGCTTGGCCAATCACAGTGCCGTCTGAACAGAGAGCCGTAATTAGCCTAAGCCAAGGAGGCTTTGGCCAATTATGGCTCAGGGGATTTAGCACACGCCCCACACTATATAAGGCCGCCTGCATGGCGGCCCTGTGTAGTGTGTGTTCCAGCGTTCATAGATAGAGAGAGAGAGAGACAGACAGTGTCATTTGAGTTGAGTTAGATAGATTAGGCAGAACAGTCAGTCAGTTAGCTGCACTTACAGTGTATTGTGTATATATATGCATCCCAGGTGTTGCATATATATATATACACTGTATTCAGTTTAGCTAGATCCGTTCCTGTTATCTTCTTACTGACAGGCAGGCTTGTCTTGTTACAGTATTTACAGCTACCTGAAGAAAATTGCTGGTGTTCTTTTGATCCTATTAGTACCACAGTCAGGCAGCTAGACTATTTACAGTTAGTGCAGTGCGTCCTGCTCACAGTGTTCAGCTAAAACTACAAGTTAGTGGGGTGCGTCCTGCTCACAGTGTTCAGCTAAACCTACAAGTTAGTGGGGTGTGTCCTGCTAACAGTGTTCAGCTAAAACTACAAGTCAGTGTGGTGCGTCCACCTCACAGTGTTCAGCTAAACCTACAAGTTAGTGCGGTGCATCCTGCTCACAGTGTTCAGCTAAAACTACAAGTTAGTGGGGTGCGTCCTGCTCACAGTGTTCAGCTAAACCTACAAGTTAGTGTAGTGCGTCCTCCTCACAGTGTTCATCTAAAGCTACAAGTTAGTGCAGTGCGTCCTGCTCACAGTGTTCAGCTAGATCCGTTCCTATTATCTTCTTACTGACAGGCAGGTTTGTCTTGTTACAGTATTTACAGCTACCTGAAGAAAATTGCTGGTGTTCTTTTGATCCTATTAGTACCACAGTCAGGCAGCTAGACTATTTACAGTTAGTGCAGTGCGTCCTGCTCACAGTGTTCAGCTAAAACTACAAGTTAGTGGGGTACGTCCACCTCACAGTGTTCAGGTAAACCTACAAGTTAGTGGGATGCATCCTGCTCACAGTGTTCAGCTAAAACTACAAGTTAGTGCTGTGTGTTCTGCTCACAGTGTTCAGCTAAACCTACAAGTTAGTGCGGTGCGTCCTGCTCACAGTGTTCAGCTAAAACTACAAGTTAGCGTAGTGAGACCTCTGCACAGTGTTCATTTAAAGCTACAAGTTAGTGCAGTGCGTCCTGCTCACAGTGTTCAGCTAAAACTACAAGTTAGTGTGGTGCGTCCACCTCACAGTGTTCAGCTAAACCTACAAGTTAGTGCGGTGCGTCCTGCTCACAGTGTTCAGCTAGATTTGTTCCTGTTATCTTCTTACTGACAGGCAGGCTTGTCTTGTTACAGTATTTACAGCTACCTGAAGAAAATTGCTGGTGTTCTTTTGATCCTATTAGTACCACAGTCAGGCAGCTAGACTATTTACAGTTAGTGCAGTGCGTCCTGCTCACAGTGTTCAGCTAAAACTACAAGTTAGTGGGGTACGTCCACCTCACAGGGTTCAGCTAAACCTAGAAGGTAGTGCGGTGTGTCCTGCTCACAGTGTTCAGCTAAAACTACAAGTTAGTGTGGTGCGTCCACCTCACAGTGTTCAGCTAAACCTAGAAGTTAGTGCGGTGCGTCCTGCTCACAGTGTTCAGCTAAAACTACAAGTTAGTGCTGTGCGTCCTGCTCACAGTGTTCAGCTAAACCTACAAGTTAGTGTAGTGAGACCTCTGCACAGTGTTCATCTAAAGCTACAAGTTAGTGCAGTGTGTCCTGCTCACAGTGTTCAGCTAGATCCGTTCCTGTTATCTTCTTACTGACAGGCAGGCTTGTCTTGTTACAGTATTTACAGCTACCTGAAGAAAATTGCTGGTGTTCTTTTGATCCTATTAGTACCACAGTCAGGCAGCTAGACTATTTACAGTTAGTGCAGTGCGTCCTGCTCACAGTGTTCAGCTAAAACTACAAGTTAGTGGGGTGCGTCCTGCTCACAGTGTTCAGCTAAACCTACAAGTTAGTGGGGTGCGTCCACCTCACAGTGTTCAGCTAAACCTACAAGTTAGTGCGGTGCGTCCTGCTCACAGTGTACAGCTAAAACTACAAGTTAGTGCTGTGCGTCCTGCTCACAGTGTTCAGCTAAAACTACAAGTTAGTGTGGTGCGTCCACCTCACAGTGTTCAGCTAAACCTACAAGTTAGTGCGGTGCGTCCTGCTCACAGTGTACAGCTAAAACTACAAGTTAGTGCTGTGCGTCCTGCTCACAGTGTTCAGCTAAAACTACAAGTTAGTGTGGTGCATCCTCCTCACAGTGTCCAGCTAAACCTACAAGTTATTTTTTTGCGAGCTCTGCACAGTATTCAGCTAAAGCTACCTGTAGAAGGTTGGTGGTGTTTTCCTGATCCTACCACTACCGCAGGCAGCTAAAAAAGCTACAAGTTAGTTTTTTGCGAGCTCTGCACAGTGTTCAGCTAAAGCTACCTGTAGAAGGTTGGTGGTGTTCTCATACTACAGGCAGGCAGTTGATTTTGCTAGCTGCAGTATCAGTACATATATATATATATATATATATATATATATATTATATATATATATATATATATATCCCAGCTTAGTGCAGCTACAGGCCATTAGTATGTCTGGAAGGCCAACAAGTAGAGGCAGACAGTCACAAGCCAATAAGAGAGGGCAAGCAGGCTCTGTGTCTAGTGCTGGTCATGGAGACGGTGCATTCTCATCAGCACGTGGCCGTGGGACACGCTTGGCCTTTTTTTCGGGCAGCTGGCCGTGTTGAGCCGCAACATGCGGAAGACTTGGTCGAGTGGATGACCAAGCCGTCCTCATCCTCCTCATCATCTCTCAACCATGCCCAGGGTACTTTGTCTGGCAAAGCAGCGGCCTCTTCCCTTGGCTCAATGTCATCAGTGACTCCTTCCCTAGCTCCACCATGTCCTCCTGAGGAGTCCCTCAAACTGTTTGACCACAGTGTTGGGTACATGCTCCAGGAGGATGCCCAGCGTTTGGAAGGCTCTTATGATGATACTGAGCTCGATGAAGGCAGTAACGTGAGCACGGACAGAGGGGGTGCCCAAGAAGGACAGCAATCTGGCAGTCATGCTCCCCCTGCTGCAGCATACTGCCAGGTTTGCTCCAGTGATGAGGAGGGAGGGGATGATGAGGTCACTGACTCAACTTTGGTGCCTGATAGAAGAGAGGAGGAGGAGGAGGCGGCACATCACCAATGAGGCAGGATGCCCTCCAGGGGCCAGCCTAAGGGCAGCACCTTGACTGCATCACACCCCAAAGCTCCACATGTGCAGGGCGCTGCAGTCTCTGCACGTTATTCAAAAAGTTCTTTGGTGTGGGCCTTTTTTGAGACGAGTGCATCAGATCGCACCGCTGCTATTTGCAACATATGTCTCAAGCGTATCTCGCGTGGCCAAAACATCTCCCGCTTGGGTACCACATGCTTGACCAGACATATGTTGACCTGCCATGCAGTTCGTTGGCAAGCGTATCTAAAAGACCCACACCAAAGAACAAAGAGGACTTCTCCTTGCTCCTCATCAGCTGAAATTTCCAACCCCACTATACCTTCAGTCCTCTCTAAGACCTGCACTGAGGGGAATGAAGGTGTAGAATTAGGTGTGTCACAGCCAAGTACTTGTGGGCAATCTGCTTTTGGTACACCGATGTCAGATTGTACCAGGCAAATTTCCCTGCCCCAGCTGCTGCACCGCCGAAAGAAGTTTGCTCCCAGCTATCCACATGCCCAGCGGTTGAATGCTAGCTTGGCAAAATTGCTAGCACTTCAACTGCTGCCTTTTCAGTTGGTAGACTCTGCCCCCTTCCGTGAGTTTGTGGAATGTGCGGTTCCTCAGTGGCAGGTACCCAAACGCCACTTTTTCTCACGGAAGGCGATTTCGGCTCTCTACCGGCATGTGGAAGGCAATGTCCATGCCTCGCTGGACAGGGCGGTCAGCGGTAAGGTGCATATTACCGCTGACTCATGGTCCAGCAGGCATAGACAGGGACGTTACCTAAGTTTCACGGCACATTGGGTGACTCTGCTGGCAGCTGGGAAGGATGCAGGACAAGGTGCAATAGTGTTGGAGGTTGTTCCGCCACCACGCCTCCAAAATGCTAATGATTGTGACACACCTCTCTCCTCCACCCCCTCCTCTTCTTCTTCCTCCATGGCCTCTTCCTGTGCTTTGTCCTCGGAACCAGCGGTGCTCCGTAGCCGTTCAAGGGGCTACGCAAGTACGCAGGCCAAAAGATGCCATGCAGTGCTTGAGCTGGTGTGCTTGGGGGACAAGAGCCACACTGGGGCAGAGGTTCTGTCAGTTCTGCAGGGGCAGGTTCAGAGGTGGTTGACGCCACGCCAACTTAAGGCAGGAATGGTGGTTTGTGACAATGGCACCAACCTCCTCTCTGCCCTCCGACAGGGACAAATGACCCATGTGCCCTGTTTGGCTCACGTCCTTAACTTGGTGGTGCAGCGGTTCTTGGGCAGGTACCCGGGCTTACAGGATGTCCTGAGGCAGGCCAGGAAAGTCTGTGTACATTTCCGCCGGTCATATAATGCCAGTGCTCGGCTGACGGACCTCCAAAAGGAGTTTAACCTGCCCAAGAACCGCCTAATCTGTGACATGCCCACCAGGTGGAACTCAACGTTGGCCATGCTGCAGCGGCTGCACACGCAGCAGAGGGCCATCAATGAGTACCTGTGCGACTATGGCACCAGGACAGGGTCAGGGGAGCTTGTTTTTTTTCCCCACGCCAGTGGGCCATGATCAGGGATGCATGCACTGTCCTGTCACCATTTGAGGAGGCCACGAGGATGGTGAGCAGTGACAGTGCATGCATCAGTGACACTGTCCCCCTTGTCCACCTGTTGGAGCACACGCTGCGTGGAATAATGGACAGGGCACTTGAGGCAGAACAGAGGCAGGAAGAGGAGGACTTCCTTAGCTCTTAAGGCCCCCTTTATCCAGACAGTGTTCCTGCGTGCCCGCCGATCACACAGGAAGAGGAGGAGGAGGAGGAAGATTGTGTCAGTATGGAGGTGGAGCCTGGCACTCAGCATCAGCAGCAGTCTTTAAGGGATCAGTCCCAAGAAACACATGGACTTGTACGTGGCTGGGAGGAGGTGGCTGCGGACCATGTCATCCTTAGTGACCCAGAGGACTCCGGACTGAATGCCTCAGCAAACCTACGCTGCATGGCCTCCCTGATCCTGCAAAGCCTGCGTAAGGATCCTCGTATTCGTGGTATCAAGGAGAAGGACCAATACTGGCTGGCAACCCTCCTTGATCCACGTTACAAGGGTAAGGTTGCGGACCTTATCTTGCCATCACGGAGGGAGCAGAGGATGAAACATCTTCAGGAGGCCTTGCAGAAAGGTCTGTGCAACGCGTTCCCAGAGACTGGGAGGTTACAAACTCCTGTTTCTAGACAACGTGTTGCTGAGGCTTCGGTCAGTCAAAGAAGGAGCGGTGGAGAAGGTGGCCGTCTGACCGATGCGTTCAGACAATTTTTTGGTCCGCAGCCCCAAGGTATGATCGGTTCCAGCAACCATCGCCAGCGTCTGTTTTACATGGTGCAGGAAGACCTAGGGGCAAGATCTGACTTGGACACGTTTCCCACAGAAAATCCTCTGGGTTACTGGGTCTTGAGGATGGATCACTGGCCAGAGCTTGCACAGTATGCAATTGAGCTACTGGCCTGTCCTGCATCCAGCTTTCTTTCGGAATGCACATTCAGTGCTGCTGGAGGCTTTGTAACCGATCACAGGGTGCGTCTGTCCACCGACTCGGTCGATCGACTGACCTTCATAAAAATGAATCAGTCTTGGATCACCACCATCTACCAAGCACCTGATGCTGATGTAACCGAATAATTTTTTTTGAAATCTCAGATCCCTTCAAAGACTGCCTATGCTGATGCTGAGTGACTATCCCTGAGTAATTATCCTCTTCCTCCTCAATCATCACGCTGATAGCTTGTAAGAACATTTTTGGTTCTGGGCGCCACCACCAGTGCCTAAGGCCCAATTTTTCAGCCCCTGTTTAACAGGGGCGTGTAATTACAATTTTTGATGCAATACTTTGCAGCAGGGCTCGTTTCTGCGTTACAACTAGAGTATCTGTGAGGGGTTGCAGTGTTGTGGCACCAGCACCAGTGCCTAAGGCCCAATTTTTCAGCCCCTGTTTAACAGGGGCCTGTAATTACAATTTTTGATGCAATATTTTGCAGCAGGGCTCATTTCTGTGTTCCAACTAGAGTATCTGTGAGAGGTTGCAGTGTTGTGGCACCAGCACCAGTGCCTAAGGCCCAATTTTTCAGACCCTGTTTAACAGGGGCCTGTAATTACAATTTTTGATGCAATACTTTACAGCAGGGCTCATTTCTGCGTTCCAACTAGAGTATCTGTGAGGGGTTGCAGTGTTGTGGCACCAGCACCAGTGCCTAAGGCCCAATTTTTCAGCCCCTGTTTAACAGGGGCGTGTTATTACAATTTTTGATGCAATACTTTGCAGCAGGGCTCATTTCTGCATTCCAACTAAAGTATCTGTGAGGGGTTGCAGTGTTGTGGCACCAGCGCCAGTGCCTAAGGCCTAATTTTTCAGCCCCTGTTCAACAGGGGCATGTAATTACAATTCTTGATCTAATATTTCACAGCAGGGCCCATTTCTGCACCCACCAAGAGTGAGTGAGGACTTACAGTATTGTGGCACCACCACCACCAAAGGCCCAATTTTTCTGCCCTTGTTCAATAGGGGCATGTAATTACAATTCTTGATCTAATATTTCACAGCAGGGCCCATTTCTGCACCCACCAAGAGCGCGTGAAGACTTACAGTGTTGTGGCACCAGCACCACCACCACCACCACCAAAGGCCCAATTTTTCTGCCCTTGTTCAACAGGGGCATGTAATTACAATTCTTGATCTAATATTTCACAGCAGGGCCCTGTGAGGGCTTACAGTGTTGTGGCCACAACAACACCTAAGGCCCAAATTTCTGCTGAGTATATAGGGCAGGCCCCTACTTTCAAACATCTAACTTACAAACGACTCCTACTTGCAAACGGAAGGAGACAACAGGAAGTGAGATGAAATCTACCCCTAGGAAGGGAAATTCTCTCCTGTAAGAGTTAATATGGGAAAAACATTTCTCCTTTCCACTGATGCTTTCCAATCCTTGTTCCACAAAAAACCCCAAATTTTCAAAAAACATTTGTCATTGGGACAAAAAGTGAGGTGAAATCTTCTGAAGAGGAGGAAAGACAGCAAAACAAATGTCACAGGGGTGATAACCCTTCCCTATGTTTTCCAAAAAGCTTAAAAAAGATTTTTTGGCTGGAGATAAACACATTAAAAATGTACCCGTTAAAAATTACAAACAGATTCTACTTAACAACAAACCTACAGTCCCTGTCTTGTTTGCACCGCCTGTATACTGCTGTTCAGAGTATATAGGGCCTGGTGGCCGCACACCTTTCCTTATTTTAATTTGGGTGCGGGGTTCCCCTTAATATCCATACAAGACCCAAAGGGCCTGGTAATGGTCTGGGGGGTACCCATGCCGTTTGTCTCACTGATTTTCATCCATATTGCCAGGACCCGACATTACATTAAACCCGCAAGCAGTTTTAAATGAGATTTTTTCCTTTAAAAATGACATTTTGTGCAGGGACTGTTCTAAACACGGGAAACACACGCCACTTTACAGGCATACTATAGACACACCCCAGGTACGATATTTAAAGGAATATTTCACTTTTTTTTTTACTTTAAGCATCATTAAAATCACTGCTCCCAAAAAAACGGCCGTTTTTAAAAGTTTTTTTTGCATTGATACAAGTCCCCTGGGGTAGGACCCGGGTCCCCAAACCCTTTTTAGGACAATACCATGTAAATTAGCCTTTAAAATGAGCACTTTTGATTTCGAACGTTCGAGTCCCATAGACGTCAATGGTGTTCTAACGTTCGTGCGAAATTTCGGTCCATTCGCAGGTTCTGGTGCGAATCGAACCGGGGGGTGTTCGGCTCATCCCTAGTGTTCAATAGTCAATGAGCTGATCACATTGTCCTCTATACAATGTAGGAGACTGGCTGACACCTATTGGAGCTTCTGCTATTGTGAGAAAATGTCCTGTGGTTGTACTTATGATAATTAACTCTGTTACTGTGTGAAGCTCGGTGCCCACAAGTCTGTGTCCTACAGGTCATGTCTCTGAGTCATCTGGTCTGGGTAAATGATTTAGTAAACTAGCTCATGTTAATTAGGTTAATTAGGTTACGTTTGTATTGTTAGAGTAATATGAGCAGGAGGGGGGAACCTCATCTTCTCCTGTATATAAGACTGTATTCTGGTTCTAAATAAAGTTAGTTCATGTTAGCATCTAAGCAAGTGTCGCCTTGTTTTGTGCTTGGAAGCATTTGGAATACCTGATATCTGTATACAGACTGGGAGGAAGTGGTATATGACGGAAGCACTCAAGCGGAGTGTGGGACGTTCCGTGACATTGGTGGCAAGCAGCGTGAAAGCTTCCTGCAGTCTGGGAAATCTAAACCTCCACCTGGATACAAGATCAGGATAGCAGACTTCAGTCACCCCAACGGAGATATGGACCTGGCATCAGAGTTCCCGGGGCTGCTGCAGATCATCCTTTCAACATACACCAGGACTGTGTCTGAGGATGAATACCTGGAGCTTAGGCAGCAAATTCGGGTGGAGCTCTGGATTGGAGCCCTCCAGCTCACTGGTATAAAACAGGGCAAGTGCTTTCCAACCCAGGAGCAATGGGTGACTGAGTTGGACAGGCTGGTCCAGCAGGTGATAGAGCTGGACAACCATTATCAGGCTCTCCAATGGCAGGCAGAGCAGGGATATTTAGGGGAGACAACAGAATGCTCTCCGGAGGGATATGACTTTGGTGGCCCTGGATTGCTGTGGGAGAGCCTTACAGATCATTTTGTGTTTGGTGATGAAGGGGAACCTGCCCTTGAGGACCTGCGAGAATATAGAGAGGCTATGCTCGGTCTTGCAGAGGTCTCAGAGCTCAAACCTGATCTGGACCGTTTGCTAAGGAAGGAACAGCATCTGGAAAGGGCATACAAAAAACTGCTAGAACACGTTCAGCAGCATGCCAGAGAATCGGCAGTGGAAAATCCAGAGATTGCCGTCCCCAAACCTGAAGTGCTGACAACAGGGCAGTGTTCTGCTAACCTCTGCCCAGCAATGATAGCATCTTCTGGGTTCCATGGACAGGAGATGGTGAACCTCTATCCCCAGACATCAGTTGCAGAGATATGGGATTTGATAGACTTTTCTGCTGAGGAAGAACAACCTGATGAGCATCCAGCAGAAGAGCTGCTATCAGGGCCAAAGTTCACTGTGTTCTGCTCAGCACCAACAGTGGCTTCGGCCTTCTTGAGAGAAGAAGTAGTCGGCCTTTCTCCCACAACAATGACATGGACATGTGATTTTCTGCCAGCAGCATCTATGGAGTTACAACAAACTTCTCCAGCTGAAGATCTGATATTTGAAAAGAGGGTCCAAGACCTTTGTCCCACACTTTTAGCAATTCCAGAGACTGAGGATTTGATAGACGTTTCTGTAGAGGAGGAACCACCTAGCAAACCCCCAGCAGAAGTGCTGGCAACCTGACAGATTGTCCAAGACCTCTGCCCCACACCTGCAGCAAATGTGGAGGCCCAAGGTGAGGAGGTGGCAGTCTATCGCGAGCTGCAGATCAGGATCCAAGGAGAGAATGCAGTCATCACCTCACAACTGCAGCTTGATCTGGTGTCGATGGATGGGGCTTCAGTCCCCACCTGTATACCCCAGGGATGCTGGGCAGTCGGCCCAGATCCCCAACAGCAGGATGGAGTGAGCCCAGTCCCCCTGTCTTCTCTCCAGCGGCAGAAAGGACTCCAGGGAGAAGGGCCAGTCTGGGCCTCTCCCCAGCGGGGAATATGTTCTTTGAGAGAGGCAGAGGTTGGCTGGGTGAGTAATACTCTGTTTGGAACAATTTGTTTTGGGTACTGTGTGGGTACAGGCAGTAGAGGACTGGAACTACTGACGGACTTCGGAGTCAACCCGTCTGGGGTCTCCTCCTGTGTTAGTCTCCTGCCGAAAGGGGAGAAATGTGACGGACCTAGCCGGGACAGAGGCTGTTGGAGAGGACTGAATGCAAGCCTCTTGCCTTTTGATTATGGGCCCTGGATTTTCAATGGAACAATACTCTTTGTGAGGTGAATTAGAAATCCAGTCTGAACTGTACTAATCGGACTCAGTCGTGTATATATGTATATATTGTATGTTGTTTGATTCTGTTGGGGACTCCTTGCTGTCGTCATTTGGGATGTGTGTCCCTGAAGAGGGAGGGGGGATTCCTCCAGCAGCCCCCTGCTGATAAGACTGATTCATACTGTTGGGACACATACTTTGAGGAGATGCTGGTGTCATCAACTCCACTCACCTGTCTGATGTCAGCTATAATGTGTTTAAATGTAAATGAGTTTAGTCTGGCTTACCACAGGTTCTAAGGGTATTCAACTCATTGTTGTTTGTTCTAATTAACCCTGTGTTGATGTTTATGGTAATGTGTATTGAATAGTCAATGAGCTGATCACATTGTCCTCTATACAATGTAGGAGACTGGCCAACACCTATTGGAGCTTCTGCTATTGTAAGAAAATGTCCTGTGGTTGTACTTATGATAATTAACTCTGTTACTGTGTGAAGCTCGGTGCCCACAAGTCTGTGTCCTACAGGTCATGTCTCTGAGTCATTTGGTCTGGGTAAATGATTTAGTAAACTAGCTCATGTTAATTAGGTTACGTTTGTATTGTTAGAGTAATATGAGCAGGAGGGGGGAACCCCATCTTCTCCTGTATATAAGACTGTATTCTGGTTCTAAATAAAGTTAGTTCATGTTAGCATCTAAGCAAGTGTCGCCTTGTTTTGTGCTTGGAAGCATTTGGAATATCTGATATCTGTATACAGACTGGGAGGAAGTGGTATATGACGGAAGCACTCAAGCGGAGTGTGGTGTGGGACGTTCCGTGACATGCCCTTTCACACTGAAGCAATTAAAAAACACCTTAAAACGCCTTAGCGCTATTACCACATTTTTGCCACATTTCCACTGCATTTTTGGGGCGCTAGCACTAAAATTAGCACACCACACTGATGTTTTAAAGGTGTTTTTCAAGCGTTAATGAAGCATGGGCTTCAGCTAACAACCCCACCTCCCTACATTACTTCCTGTGAACTTCCTTGTATCACGAGGAGGTAAGAGAGGGAAAAGAGAGAAGGTGGAGTTTCTTGAGCTCATGTTGTTGTTTGTGCTACTCAATTGGGAGAATATCCATCAACAGAGGCAGCAACATCGCTATTGGGTTCATCCCATCCTCCAAGCACACACCTCAAGAGGACAATTTGCGTTGCTATATCAGGACTGGAGAGTGCACCCTAACAAGTTCAGAAATTACACTCGGATGAGCATTGCAACGTAAGTGTCTATATCCTAATCCCACCAGTCCCAATTCATTACCCAAAACCTAATCCCACTCCCTATAGTCCCATATCCCTAATGCTAATCCTGTTCCCACTATTCCCAAATCCCTAACCCTAATCCCAATCCCACTAGTCCCAAACCCTAAACTTAATCCCACTCCCTAGCGTCCCAAATCCCTAACCCTAATCCCACTCCCACTAGTCCCAAAACACTAACCCTAATTCCATTCCCTATAGTCCCAAATCCCTAACCCTAATCCCACACCCACTAGCCCCAAATCCCTAACCCTAATCCCACTCCCACTAGTCCCAAATCCCTAACTCTAATCCTGCTCCCTCTAGTCCCAAATCAGCAACTCTTAGCCTTAATACCACTCCCACTAGTCCCAAAAACCCTAACCCTAATCCCACTAGTTCCAACTCCCTAACCCTAATCCCACTCCCTATAGTCCCAAATCCCTAACCCTAATCCCACTCCTACTAGTCCAAATCCCTAACCCTTACTGAAATCCCGCTCCCACTAGTCCCAAATTCCTAACCTAATCCAACTCCCTACAGTTTCAAATCCAAAACCCGAACCTTAATCCCTTTCCCACTAGTCCCAAATTCCTAACCCTAAACCAGTCCCGCTCCCACTAGTCACAAATCCCTAACCTTAATCCCACTCCCTATAGTACCAAATCCCTAACCCTAATCCCACTCCTACTAGTCCAAATCCCTAACTCTAACCCTGCTCCCACTAGTCCCAAAACCATAACTCTAACCCTAATCCCACTACCTATAGTCCCAAATCCCTAACCTTAATTCCACTCCCATTAGTCCCAAAACCCTAACCTAACCCTAATCCTGCTCCCACTAGTCCCAAATCCCTAAGCCTAATACCCCTCCCACAAGTCCCAAATCCCCAACTCTTAACCCCAATCCTACTTCCACTTGTCCCAAAACCCTAACCCTAATCCTGCTCCCACTAGCCCTAAATCCCTAACCCTAATCGCACTCCCTATAGTCCCAAATCCCTAACCCTAATCCCACTTCTACTAGTCCAAATCTCTAACCCTAATCCCACTCCCACTAGTCCCAAAACCCTAATCCCACTCCCTATAGTTCCAAATTCCTAACCCTAATCCTACTCCCACTAGTCCCCAAACCCTACCCCTAGCCATAATGCCTCTCCTACTAGTTCCAAATCCCTACCGCTAACCCTAATCCCACTCCCACTAGTCCCAAATCCCTAACTCTAACCCTAATCCCACTCCCTATAGTTCCAAATCCCTAAACCTATTCCCGCTCCCACTAGTCCCAAATCCCCAACTCTTAACCTTAATCCCACTCCCACTAGTCCCCAACCCTAAGCCTAATCCCACTCCCTATAGTCCCAAATCCCAAACCCTAATCCCACTCCCACTAGTCCCAAAACCCTAACCCTAAACCCACTCCCTATAATTCCAACTCCCTAAACCCTAATCCCACTCCTACTAGTCCAAATCCCTATCCCTAATCCCACCCCCACTAGTCTTAAATCCCTAGCCCTAATCCCACTTCCTATAGTCCCAAATCCCTAACCCTAATCCCACTCCTCCTAGTCCAAATTCCTAACCCTAATCCCACTCCCACTAGATTGGGGTTAGGGATTGAGGACTAGTGGGAGCAGGATTAGGGTTAAGAGTTGGGGATTTGGGACAATAGGGAGTGTGATTAGGGTTAGGCTATTGGGACTAGTGGGAGTGGGATTAGGGGTAGGAATTTGGGACTAGTGGGAGCATGATTAGGGTTAGGGATTTGGGACTAGTGGGAGCAGGATTAGGGTTAGGGATTTGGGACTAGTGGGAGCGGGATTAGGGTTAAGAGATTTGGGACTAGTGGAAGTGAGATTAGGGTTAGTGTTAGGGATTTGGGACTAGTGGGAGTAGGATTAGGGTTGGGATTTTGGACTAGTGGGAGCAGTATTAGGGTTAAGAGTTGGGGATTTGGGACTACTGGGAGCTGGATTAGGGTTATGGATTTGAGACTAGTGGGAACAGGATTAGGGTAAGGGATTTGGAACTAGTGGGAGTGGGATTAGGGATTTGGGACTAGTGGGAGCCGGATTAGGGTTAGGGATTTGGGACTAGTGGGAGCAGGATTAGGGTTAGGGATTTGGGACTAGTGGGAGCGGTTTTATGGTTAAGAGTTGGGCACTTGGAACTATAGGGAGTGTGATTTGGGTAAGGGTGAGGGATTTGGGACTAGTGGGACTGGGATTAGGGTTAAGAGTTTGGAATTTGTGGGAGTGGGACTAGGGTTAGGGTTAGGGATTTGGGACTAGTGGGAGCAGGATTAGGGTTAGGGATTATGGACTAGTGGAAGCAGGATTAGGGTTAGAGTTAGGGATTTGGGACTAGTGGGAGTGGGATTAGGGTTGAGAGTTGGGGATTTGGGTCTAGTGGAAGTGGGATTAGGGTTAGGGATTTGGGAATAGTGGGAGAAAAGTTAGGGTTAGGGATTTGGGACCAGTGGGACTGGGATTAGGGTTAAGAGTTTGGAATTTGGGACTAGTGGGAGTGGGACTAAGGTTAGTGTTAGGGATTTGGGAATAGTGGGAGCAGGATTAGGGTTAAGGATTACGGACTAGTGGGAGCAGGATTTGGGTTAGGGTTAGGGATTTGGGACTAGTGGGAGAAGGATTAGGGTTGAGAGTTGGGGATTTGGGTCTAGTGGGAGCGGGATTAGGGTTAGGGATTTGGCATTAGTGGGAGCGGGATTAGGGTTAGGGATTTGGGACTAGTGGGAGAGGAATTAGGGTTTGGATTAGGAATTTGGGACTAGTGAGAGCAGGATTAGTGTTAGGGTTAAGGATTTGGGACTAGCGGGAGTGGGGTTAGGGATTTGGGACTAGTGGGAGCGGGATTAGGGTTAAGAGTTGGGAATTTGGGACTAGTGGGAGCGGGATTAGGGTTAAGAGTTTGAAATTTGGGACTAGTGGGAGTGGGACTAGGGTTAGGGTTGGGGATTTGGGACTAGTGGGAGCGGGATTAGGGTTAAGGATTTGGGACTAGTGGGAGCAGTATTAGCATTAAATTAGGGATTTGGGACTAGTGGGAGTGGGATTAGTGTTAGAGTTTTGGGACTAGTGGGAGTGGGATTAGGGTTAATAGTTGGGGATTTGGGACTAGTGGGAGTGGGGTTAGGGTTAGGGATTTGGGACTAGTGGGAGGAGGATAAGGGTTAGGGATTTGGGACTATTTGGGACGATAAGGAGTGGGATTAGGGTTAGGGATTTGGGACTAGTGGGAGTGGGGTTAGGGTTAGTGATTTGTGAATAGTGGGAGCAGGATTAGGGTTATGGTTAAGGATTTGGGACTAGTTGGAGTGGGATTAGGGTTAGGGATTTGGGACTAGTAGAAGCAGGATTAGAGTTAGGATTAGGGAATTGGGACTAGTAGGAGTGGGATTAGGGTTGAGGGTTGGGGATTTGGACTATAGGGAGTGTGATTAGGGTTAGGGTAAGGGTTTTGGGAATAGTGGGACTGGGATTAGGGTTAAGAGTTGGGGATTTGGGACTAGTGGGAGAGGAATAGGGTTAGGGATTTGGGACTAGTGGGAGAAGGATTAGCATTAGAATTAGGGATTTGGGGCTAGTCTGAGCAGGATTAGGGTTAGGAATTTGGAACTAGTGGAAGCTGGAATTAGGGCTTGGGTTAGGAATTTGGGACTAGTGAAAGCGGGATTAGAGTTAGGAATTTGAGACTAGTGGGAGTGGGATTTGTGTTAAAGTTTTGGGACTAGTGGGAGTGGGTTCAGCGTTAATAGTAGGGGATTTGGGACTAGTGGGAGGGGGGTTAGGGTTAGGGATTAGGGACTAGTGGGAGCAGGATCAGGGTTAGGGATTTGGGACTATAAGGAGTGGGATTAGGGTTAGGGATTTGGGACTAGTGGGAGTGGGGTTAGGGTTATGGATTTGTGACTAGTGGGAGCAGGATTAGGGTTAGGGTTAAGGATTTGGGACTTGTGGGATTAAGGTTAGGGATTTGGGACTAGTGGGAGCAAGATTAGGGTTAAGAGTTGGGGATTTGGGATTAGTGGGAGTGGGGTTAGGGTTAGGAATTTGTGACTAGTGGGAGTGGGATTAGGGTTAGGGATTTGAGACTAGTTGGAGTGGGACTAGGGTTAGGGTTAGGGATTTGGGACTAGTGGGAGTGGGATTAGGGTTAGGGATTTGGGACTAGTGGGAGCAGGATTAGGGTTAGGGATTTGGGACTAGCGGGAGCAGGATTAGGGTTAGGGTTATGGATTTGTGACTAGTGGGAGCAGGATTAGGGTTGAGAGTTGGGGATTGGGGGACTATAGGGAATGTGATTAGGGTTAGGGTTAGAGTTTTGGGACTAGTGGGACTGGGATTAGGGTTAAGAGTTGATGATTTATGACTAGTGGGAGCGGTATTAGGGTTTTGGAACTAGTAGGAGTGGGATTAGGGTCCTGTTTAGGGATTTGGGACTAGTCGGAGCAGGATTAGGGTTAAGATTTCGGGATTTGGGACTATAGGGAGTGGGATTAGAGTTAGGGATTTGTGACTAGTGGGAGCAGGATTAGGGTTGGGGTTAAGGATTTGTGACTAGTGAGATTGGGATTAGGGTTAGGAATAAGGATTTGGGACTATCGGGGGTGTTATTAGGGATTTGGGACTAGTGAGAGCAGGATTAGGGTTAAGAGTTGGAGATTTGGGACTAGTGGGAGCAGGATTAGGCTTAGGGATTTGGCACTAGTGGGAGCAGGATTAGGGTTAGGGATTTGGGACTAGTGGGAGTGGGATTAGGGTTAGAGATTTGGGACTAGTTGGAGTGGGATTAGGGTTAGTGAATTGGGACTAGTGGGAGCGGGATTAGGGTTAAGGATTTGGGACTAGTGGGAGCAGGATTAGGGTTAGGATTAGGGATTTTGGACTAGTGGGAGTGGGATGGGATTAGGGTTGAGAGTTGGGGATTGGGACTATAGGGAGTGGGATTAGGGTTAGGGATTTGGGACTAGTGGGAGTGGGATTAGGGTTAGGGTTAGGAATTTGAGACTAGTGGGAGCGGGATTAGGTTAGGGTTGAGGATTTGGGACTAGTGGGAGTGGGATTAGGGTTAGGGATTTGGGACTAGTGGGAGCAGAATTAGGGTTAAAAGTTGGGGATTTGGGACTAGTGGGAGTGCGATTAGAGTTAGGGTTAGGGATGTTTGACTAGTGGTGTGGGATTAGGGTTAGGGATTTGAGAATAGTGGGAGTGGAACTAGGGTTAGGGTTAGGGATTTGGGACTAGTGGGAGTGGTGTTAGGGTTAGGGATTTGGCACTAGTGGGAGTGTGATTAGGGTTAGGGTTAGAGTTTTGGGACTAGTGGGACTGGGATTAGGGTTAAGATTTGATGATTTGTGACTACTGTGAGTGGGATTAGGGTTTGGGTTAGGGATTTGGGACTAGTCAGAGCAGGATTAGGGTTAGGAGTTGAGGATTTCGGACTATGGGGAGTGGGATTAGGGTTAGGGACTTGGGACTAGTGGGAGCAGGATTAGGGTTAGGGTTAAGGATTTGTGACTAGTGAGATCGGAATTAGGGTTAGGGTTAAGGATTTGGGACTTGCAGAAGTGGGATTAGGGTTAGGGATTTGGGACTAGTGAGAGCAGGATTAGGGTTAAGAGTTGGGGATTTGGGACTAGTGGGAGCGGGATTAGGGTTAGGGATTTGGCACTAGTGTGAGCAGGATTAGGGTTAGACATTTGGGACTAGTGGGAGTGGGATTAGGGTTAGAGATTTGGGAGTAGTTGAAGTGGGATTAGGGTTAGGGTTAGGGATTTGGGACTAGTGGGGGCGGGGTTAGGGTTTTGGGACTAGTGGGAGTGGGATTAGGGTTAGGGATTTGGGACTAGTGGGAGTGGGATTAGGATTAGGGTTAGTAATTTGGGACTAGTAGGAATGGGAATAGGGTTAGGGATTTGGAACTAGTGATTAGGATTAGGGATTTGGGACTAGTCAGAGCAGGATTAGGGTTAAGAGTTGGGGATTTGGGACTATAGGAAGTGGGACTAGGGTTAGGGATTTGTGACTAGTGGGAGCAAGATTAGGGTTAGGGTTAAGGATTTGTGACTAGTGAGATCGGAATTAGGGTTAGTGTTAAGGATTTGGGACTAGCGGAAGTGGGATTAGGGTTAAGGATTTGGGACTAGTGAGAGCAGGATTAGGGTTAAGAGTTGGGGATTTGGGACTAGTGGGAGCGGGATTAGGGTTAGGGATTTGGCACTAGTGGGAGCAGGGTTACGGTTAAGGTTAGGGATTTGGGACTAGTGGGAGTTGGATTAGGGTTAGAGATTTGGGAGTAGTTGGAGTGGGATTAGGGTTAGGGATTTGGGACTAGTGGGACTAGGGTTAGGGATTTGGGACTAGTGGGAGCAGGATTAGGGTTAGGGATTTGTGACTAGTTGGAACAGAATTAGGGTTAGGGATTTGGGACTAGTGGTAGTGGGATTAGGGTTGACAGTTGGGGATTTGGGACTATAGGGAGTGTGGTTAGGGTTAGAGTTTTGGGACTAGTGGGACTGGGATTAGGGTTAAGAGTTAGGGATTTGGGACTAGTGGGAGCAGGGTTAGGGTTTTGGGACTAGTGGGAGCGGGATTAGGGTTAGGGATTTGGGAGTAGTGGGAGTGGGATTAGGATTAGGGTTAGTAATTTGGGACTAGTAGAAAGGGGATTAAGGTTATGGATTTGGGACTAGTGATTAGGGTTAGGGATTTGGGACTAGTGGGAGCGGGATTAAGGTTAAGAGTTGGGTATTTGTGACTATAGGGAGTGAGATTAGGGTTAGGGATTCGTGACTAGTGGGGGCAGGATTAGGGTTGAGGTTAAGGATTTGTGACTAGTGAGATCGGGATTAGGGTTAGGGTTAAGGATTTGGGACTAGTGAGAGCAGGATTAGGGTTAACCGCTTCAGCCCTGGAAGAATTTACCCTCTTCCTGACCAGTGCACTTTTTGCGATTCGGCACTGCGTCGCTTTAACTGACAATTGCGCGGTCATGCAACGTGGCTCCCAAACAAAGTTGACGTCCTTTCTTTCCCACAAATAGAGATTTCTTTTTGTGGTATTTGATCACCTCTGCGGTTTTTATTTTTTGCACTATAAACAAAAAAAGCGACAATTTTGAAAAAAACTCATTATTTTTTACTTTTTGCTATAATAAATATCCCTAAAAAATAATTAAAAAAACATTTTTTTCCTCAGTTTAGGCTAATACATATTCTTCTACATATTTTTGGTAAAAAAAAAAACGCAATAAGCGATTATTGATTGGTTTGCGCAAAAGTTATAGCGTTTACAAAATAGGGGATATTTTTATGGCATTTTTTAATATTTTTTTTTACTAGTAATGGCGGCGATCAGCGATTCTTATTGTGACTGCGACATTATGGCGGTTAACCATTAGGGGGCGGGGAGGGGTTAAGTCAGTACTAGGGATGTGTTCTAACTGTAGGGGGGATGGGCTAGCTGTGGCACGTCACTGATCTCTGCTCCCGATGACAGGGAGCAGAGATCAGTCACACTGTCACTAGGCAGAACGAGGAGATGCTTGTTTACATCAGCATCTCCCCGTTCATCCTCTCTGTGAGGTGATCGTGGGTATTCCCACGGCGATTGAGTCCGCGGGACCTGCGACCCGACTCACGGAGCTCCCCAGCCACTGGCGGCACGCACACAATGGCACGGCGGGGAATTCAAATGGGACTTACAGGTACGGCCATTTGCCCAGCCGTGCCATTCTGCCGACGTACATCGGCATGCGCCGGTCGGGGACTGATTAAGAGTTGGGGATTTGGGACTAGTGGGAGTGGGATTAGGGTTAGGGATTTGGCACTAGTGGGAGCAGGATTAGGGTTAGGGTTTTGGGACAACTGGGAGTGGGATTAGGGTTAGAGATTTGGGACTAGTTGGAGTGGGATTAGGGTTAGGGATTTGGGACTAGTGGGACTAGGGTTAGTGATTTGGGACTAGTGGGAGTGGGATTAGGATTAGGGATTTGGGACTAGTGGGAGTGGGATTAGGGCTGTGAGTTGGGGATTGGAACTATAGGGAGTGTGATTAGGGTTAGTGTAAGGGTTTTGGGACTAGTGTGAGTGGGATTAGGGTTAGTGTTAGGGATTTGGAAGAAGAGAAAGGTTCCCCTAGAGTGGGGTTTTTAGGCAGCAAATGAGGGGAGTAGGGAATCTGGATGCTTATATCATGCGGATTCAACAGAATCCCTCAGCGTGATTAATCTGTCATCTCATTCCCTATCCCCAGCTGAAGTAGACGTACTATCACGTGGACTAACTTTTTGCCCACAGGAAAACTTCAATATGTTCGAAGTGGTGACTGACTTACAGCTTTTTGCACGTGGCTACTACTTAAGAGCCTTCATGCAAAGACTGATACCAACATCGATACGACCGATTGGGCTAGTTTTAGCGTGAGGGAATTTAAGGCCCTGCGTGACTTAATACTTCTGTTTCAGGAAAATAACACCTTAGACCTCATAGATCAAATTGATTTGGAAACTCTACTTGAGAGTGCCAATGAATCTACACAGAATCCTGCAATGAGCTTTAAGAAGCTCTCTAGTAAATTCCCCCCCCCCTGAATTTGAATCCAAGCATAGAGACTTTTGTTAAACAAATACTCAGAGATATTTCCACGCAACTCCCACGCAAAAAAAATGTCCTCAGAATCTAACTGTCGATGAATTCAAGGCGGTCGACTCTTTATGTAGCAATGTCAAAATCACAATAAAACCATCCGATAAGGGAGGTAACGTGGTCCTGATGGACAATCAGGACTACGTACGCATGTGTCAAGACATCTTAGACAATGGGGAATGGTACAAAAACATCCCCATTAAACATATACAAACCTCCTATACCAAATTTTATGATATGATTCAGTCAGCCTTTGAAAGAGGGGTGATTACAAAAGATCAATATGATTTCATCAGGATAAAACACCCATGGGTGGCTACATTTTACAGTTTACCCAAAATCCATAAATGTCAGACCAAACCTCCCGGAAGACCAATTGTCTCCGGGAATAGGGGAATATCTGAGAATTTGAGCAAGGTCATCGACTCTTTTTTACAACCGTTTGTCTTGTGTATGCCCTCCTTTTTGAAGGATACGATACATCTGCTACAATCGATTAGGGAGATAACTCTCCCAGCGAATTCACTTTTGGTGACCATCGATGTTGAGGCTCTGTACAGCTTGATCCCCCATAACAAGGGGATCGCAGCTGTGCAGGCGCTCCTTCGACGAAGCCAGAAATATGATGAAGCATTGAATGAATTTATCATTGAGGGGCTTGATTATATTCTACATCATAATTTCTTTGTTTTCAACAACTCCCACTACCTCCAGGTGCAGGGCGTGGCTATGGGCACCTGTTGTGCCCTGGCCTATGCCAATCTGTACCTGGGGGAGTGGGAGAGAGCCCTCCTATATGATGGGGACCTCGCCATGTATATGAGCCACATTTTTATGTGGCTACGATACATTGATGACGCCCTCCTTATATGGGAGGGCTCCGAGGATATATTACTAAAGTTCTTTGATCGTATCAACCAGAACGAACATAATCTAAAGTTTACCATGACCTAAGACCATGACCAGATGACCTTTTCGGATGTCCAGTTGAGACGGACTCCTGAGGGCCAAATCTCTAGCACTTTGTTTCGTAAAAGCACCGCAGGAAACACAATACTTCATGCGGATAGCTTTCATCCGACAGTATTGAAAAAGTCCAAACCATATGGACAATACCTGCGATTGCGCAGGAACTGTTCAGAAGATGCTTTTTTTAAACAAGAAGCATATAATCTTCAAACTAGACTGTTAGCACTGGGCTACAGTCGTTCCTGCCTACGCAAGGCATTCAATAGAGCAGCCGCGCAATCTCGGTGTGATTTACTATCCAAAAAGAGGGCGAGGGGTGATCCTGGTATGGATCCTACCAGGATCATTCTACGCTTCTCCAAGCAACATAATGCGATCAGGAATATCATCCAAAAACACTGGTCCATACTCACGGATGACCCGAAAGTTAGTGCCTTTATTTCAACCAGCCCTTCGATTACCTTCAGACGGGCTACTTCATTGAAAGATAAATTGGTCCAAAGTGAGTTTAAGGACGAACAAAAAAGACAGAAACACTGTTCAATTTTTGGATCATTCCCTTGTGGACATTGTTCTTTTTGCCAATATATAAGATGGGAAAAAATATTCCGCCTTCCAAACGGAACAATGTTCAAGCCTGTACATTTCACCAATTGTCAGACAAGAGGAGTGGTGTACCTGATGTCATGCGACATCTGTGGAGCATATTATGTCAGTAAGACGAAACAAGAATTCCATTGTCGAATATCCAAACACATCTATCATATGCAAATTGGCAATCATTATCTGTCACTTGGGCGACATGTGGTGGCAGTGCATGATTACAAGATGCCCAAAGTATCTTTCACCGCGCTCGATCGGATTCATGTACCGCATCGAGGCGGTGATTGGAACAAAGTTTTGTTGCAACACGAACAGAGGTGGATATTCAAATTGGATGCCACCTCTTTTCCAGGATTGAATGAGGCCATCTCTTTTGCCCCCTTTCTCAAGGGTTTTGTTTCTGGTAAAACCCAATAATACAATTCTCCCAGAATAACTGTTTAATAACAAAAAGTTCTTTTACTCTTTTCCTTTCCTTCCCCCTTTTTCCCCATTTTGGGTTATTGTATCTTGTTTTTGTTTTTTGTTTTTTGATCTTGCAGACCTATCAATGTATGGGATTGATGTTTCTTGCATTTATTGATGTCTCATGTATATAGATTGTAGCCTCAGCAGGCATGGCCACTGAGGTTCAATGCATATTATGCAAACTGAATGATTGTACAGGCCTGGGAGAACATACCCATGCTTGCCATATATTATTTCTATATATATTTTTGTGTATTCTTTTATGTTTCAAAATAAATGATGTTTTTGTTTTCTTCTTTCTCCTTTTTCCCCTTGAGCGCCCGGTGCTTCGGCTGCTGCCGCTTCTGGGTTGGGGTTCCCCATTAATGTGCCTTCCTGGCAAGGGGGAGGAGCCAGGTATTATCTTGTGGCTCCTCCCCCTTTCTTTCCTATCAGGCACCCGGGCTGGCACCGGCTGCCACATTGGGGATCTTTCCTCCTTGCCGGCGGCTTTCCGGAACATCCTCGGACGTCCCCAGTCACGGCGCATGCGTAGGGCCTCGCGGGAGCGTCACGCAATTGTGATGAGGATGACATAATTTTGGGGCCGCTGGTTCTTCCTGAACGCCGGGTAAGCCACATGCGGCTGTCGGGATGACGGCCATGCCCCCTACAACGGCCCGATTGGTCGTTTAGACACACACCTGTGGGGGATCCTTATTAACGAATATACGCCCTAGGAAGTAGTATATATATGGGCGTTAAGGATTCAGGATTTCTTGCTGGATGGGTCTGAAGTTTATGCAGCTCCTGCACTGTAAGTACACCTTAGCAGTATGATTCGTGCACAATTCTGGCCCAATATATTTACGCTTTACTATTATTGATCTATATATTTATTCTTTACTACTATTGACATTTTTTCTATATGTATACATTTCAGACTGGTTGACTCTTATCGGACATTGATCCACGAAGCCTAACACAGCTTGCAGCCAATCCTGGGTCAGGCTGCAAACCACAGTCTGATTACATAGGGCAGTAGGGTGAAGTCTCATACATGCCTTAATACCCTTTAGATAATTTTTGGGTTCACTTTGTCTCCTGCATGATTTTTGTGGTGCACTTTTCTCTATTTTCTTGGTCATTTGTGTCAGTGTTTCTCACTCATTATTGTCACTTACCTCACTTGGTCTATGCACTTCATACTCACCTTTCCTCACTCTTACCTTATCATGGATGTTCACACAAATCCTTTTTCCCCCTTCCCTCTTTTTGCCCTTCACTTTGTTTGCCTTCTCACTTTTCTTCACTTCACCCTACACCCACCATTATCCTCACGTATTGGTCTAAATGGAGCTGCTATATACCATTGTAACCCTCCATATAACCGCTTTAATTAAAGAGTTCCTCCACTACATCTATTTTTATTATTATTTTTATAATTCTTCACATACATACCCTTGGAATATTTGGAGGCCTCCATGTACACCTATGGTCTACATGGAGATTCATGCCCCCCAGTTGGTTAATTAATTACTTAACTGACCAACAATTTTCTAACTTCTTTTACATACTATAGGCATCCAACTGAATTTGTATTTGGATTCTCACCACAGGTGTGGCCCGCTTCTCGACCAGCGGGTTGACTTGGCGGGAGGCGACCTATTAGTGTGACTTCTCGTAAGTCACATCTTTGGGATACTGCCCCGTATCTGGTTGCTGCGGCATTGGAGTTGTTTCGGGACCCCTTGGGGAAAGAGAGAAAGCCGTTTTTAAACAGATCTCCATGTAGGAGGCCTTTTTTCCTTACTGGACATACACTGTCGGGTAACTATACCACATATATGCACTATATATTAATTTTACTGTGTGTAGATTCTTACATGTGTACCTATATTATATATCTCTTAGCAGACTGACCCTCTGAAGAAGACCCTTGATATATGGGTTGAAACGCATCAGGCTCACTTTCCTAATTTCGACATTTGTTGGTCAATGTTGTTATGGAATTATGTCTGCAAATGTATGTTTAGCACAACAGTTTTAAAGTACTTCCTACTGGAGCTCATTTCTTTTTTAAATATTCAACACAGATATTGTTTCATACATTTTTGACCCAATCATTTGCTGCCTAAAAAACCCACTCTAGGGGAACCTTTCTCTTCTTTATCCAATTTAAGGGGTGAGCAGCAGTTTTTCACCTCTCTCGGTGTTCTCTCCTTGCTAGTGTTAGGGATTTGGGACTAGTGGGAGAAGAATTAGAGTTAGGATTAGGGATTTGGGACTAGTGGGAGCGGGATTAGGGTTAGGAATTTGGAACTAGTGGAAGCTGGAATTAGAGTTTGGGTTAGGAATTTGGGACTAGTGAAAGCGGGATTAGGGTTAGGGATTTGGGACTAGTGATTAGGGTTAGAGTTAGGGATTTGGGACTAGTGGGAGTGGGATTAGTGTTAGAGTTTTGGGACTAGTGGGAGTGGGATTAGGGTTAATAGTTGGGGATTTGGGACTAGTGGGGTTAGGTTTAGGGATTTGGGACTAGTGGGAGTGGGATTAGGTTTAGGGATGTGGGACTAGTGGGTGCAAGATAAGGGATAGTGATTTGAGACTATAGGGAGTGGGATTAGGGTTAGGGATTTGGGACTAGTGGGAGTGGGATTAGGGTTAGGTATTTGTGACTAGCGGGAGCGGGATTAGGGTTAGGGTTAAGGATTTGGGACTAGTGAGAGAGGGATAAGGGTTAGGGATTTTGGACCAGTGGGACCAGAATTAGGGTTAAGAGTTGGGGATTTGGGACTAGTGGGGGTGGGATTAGAGTTAGGGTTAGGGATTTGTGACTAGTGGGAGTGGGATTAGGTTTAGGGATTTGAGACTAGTGGGAGTGGGACTAGGGTAAGGGTTGGGGATTTGGGACTAGTGGGAGCGGGATTAAGGTTAGGGATTTGGCACTAGTGGGAGCAGGATTAGGGTTAGGGTTATGGATTTGGGACTACTGGGAGTGAGATTAGGGTTAGAGATTTGGAAGTAGTTGGAGTGGGATTAGGGTTAGGGTTAGGGTTAGGGATTTGGGACTAGTGGGACTAGGGTTAGGGATTTGGGACTAGTGGGAGCAGGATAAGGGTTAGGGATTTGGGACTAGTTGGAACAGGATTAGGGTTAGGGATTTGGGACTAGTGGGAGCGGGATTAGTCTTGAGAGTTGGGGATTTGGGACTATAGGGAGTGTGGTTAGGGTTGGAGTTTTGGGACTAGTGGGACTGGGATTAGGGTTAAGAGTTGGGTATTGGGACTAGTGGGAGTGGGGTTAGGGTTTTGGGACTAGTGGGAGCGGGGTTAGGGATTTGGGACTAGTGGGAATGGGATTAGGATTAGGGTTAGTAATTTGGGACTAGTAGGAATGGGATTAGGGTTAGGGATTTGGGACTGATTAAGATTAGGTATTTGGGACTAGTGGGAGTGGGATTAGGGCTAGAATTTTGGGACTAGTGGGAGTGGGATTAGGGTTAATAGTTGGGGATTTGGGACTAGTGGGAGTGGGGTTAGGGTTAGGGATTTGGGACTAGTGGGAGCAGGATAAGGGTTAGGAATTTGGGACTATAGGGAGTGGGATTAGGGTTAGGGATTTGGGACTAGTGGGAGTGGGATTAGGATTAGGGTTAGTAATTTGGGACTAGTAGGAATGGGATTAGGGTTAGGGGTTTAGGACTAGTGATTAGGGTTAGGGATTTGGGACTAGTGGGAGTGGGATTAGGGTTAGAATTTTGTCACTAGTGGGAGCGGGATTAGGGTTAGGGTTAAGGATTTGGGACTAGTGGGAGTGGGATTAGGGTTAGGGATTTGGGACTAGTGGGAGCAGGATTAGGGTTAGGGTTAGAGTTTTGGGACTAGTGGGACTGGGATTAGGGTTAAGAGTTGATGATTTATTACTAGTTGGAGCGGTATTAGGGTTTTGGAACTAGTGGCAGCGGGATTAGGGTTTGGGTTAGGGATTTGGGACTAGTCAGAGCAGGATTAGGGTTAAGAGTTGGGGATTTGAGACTATAGGGAGTGGGATTAGGGTTAGGGATTTGTGACTAGTGGGAACGGGATTAGGATTAGGGTTAAGGATTTGTGACTAGTGAGATCAGGATTAGAGTTAAGTATTTGGGACTAGCAGGAGTGGGATTAGGGTTAGGGATTTGGGACAAGTGAGAGCAGGATTAGGGTTAAGAGTTGGGGATTTGGGACTAGTGGGAGCGGGTTTAAGGTTAGGGATTTGGCACTAGTGGGAGCAGGATTAGGGTTAGGGTTAGGGATTTGGGACTAGTGGGAGTGGGATTAGGGTTGAGAGTTGGCAAATTGGGACTATAGGGAGTGTTATTAGGATTAGAGTTTTGGGACTAGTGGGACTGGGATTAGGGTTAAGAGTTGGGGATTTGGGACTAGTGGGAGCAGGATTAGTGTTAGGGTTTTGTGACTAGTGGGGGGCGGGATTATAGTTAGGGACTAGTGGGAGTGGGATTATGATTAGGGTTAGTAATTTGGGACTAGTAGGAACGGGATTAGGGTTAGGGATTTGGGACTAGTGATTAGGATTACGGGATTTGGGACTAGTGGGAGCGGGATTAGGGTTAGAGTTTTGGGACTAGTGGCAGTGGGATTAGGGTTAATAGTTGGGCATTTGGGACTAGTGGGAGCGGGATAAGGGTTAGGGATTTGGGACTAGTGGGAGCGGGATTAGGGTTAGGGTTAGGGCTAGGGATTTGGGACAATAAGGTGTGGGATTGGGGTTAGGGTTTTGGGACTAGTTGGAGCAGGAATAGGGTTAGGGATTTGAGACTAGTGGGAATGGGATTAGGGCTACGGATTTGGGACTAGTTGAAACAGGATTAGGGTCAGGGATTTGGGACTAGTGAGAGTGGGATTAGGGTTAGGGATTTAGGACTAGTGAGAGCATGATTAGGATTAGGGTTAGGGATTTGGGACTATTGGGACTGGGATTAGGGTTAAGAGTTGGGGATTTGGGACTAGTGGGAGCAGGATTAGGGTTAGGGATTTGGGACTAGTTGGAGCAGGATTAGGGTTAAGAGTTGGGGATTTGGGACTATAGGGAGTGGGATTAGAGTTAGGGATTTGTGACTAGTGGGAGCGGGATTAGGGTTAAGAGTTGGGGATTTGGGACCAGTGGGAGTGGGTTTAGGGTTAGGGATTTGGCATTAGTGGGAGCAGGATTAAGGTTAGGGATTTGTAACTAGTGGGAGTGGGATTAGGGTTAGAGATTAGGGACTAGTTTGAGTAGGATTAGGGTTAGGAATTTGGGGCTAGGGTTTAGGGATTTGGGACTAGTGGAAGCGGGATTAGGGTTAGGAATTTTGGACTAGTTGGAACAAGATTAGGGTTAGGGATTTGGGACTAGTGGGAGTGGGATTAGGGTTGAGAGTTGGCGATTTGGGACTATAGGGAGTTTTATTAGGGTTAGAGTTTTGGGACTAGTGGGACTGGGATTAGGGTTATGGTTAGGGATTTGGGACTAGTGAGAGTGGGATTAGGGTTAGGGATTTAGGACTAGTGGGAGCAGGATTAGGGTTAGGGATTTGGGACTAGTGGGAGCGGGATTAGAGTTAGAGACTAGCAGGAGTGGGATTATGATTAGGGTTTGTAATTTGGGACTAGTAGGAAGGGGATTAGGGTTAGGGATTTGGGACTAATGGGAGCGGGATTAGGGTTAGAGTTTTGTGACTAGTGACAGTGGGATTAGGGTTAATAGTTGGGCATTTGGGACTAGTGGGAGTGGGATAAGGATTAGGGATTTGGGACTAGTGAGAGCGGGATTAGGGTTAGGGATTTGGGACTATAAGGTGTGGGATTAGGTTTAGGGATTTGGGACTAGTTGGAACAGGATTAGGGTTAGGGATTTGGGACTATTGGGAGTGGGATTAGGGTTATGGTTAGGGATTTGGGACTAGTGAGAGTGGGATCAGGGTTAGGGATTTAGGACTAGTGGGAGCAGGATTAGGGTTAGGGATTTGGTACTAGTGGGACTGGGATTAGGGTTAAGAGTTGGGGATTTGGAACTAGTGGGAGCATGATTAGGGTTAGGGATTTGGGACTAGTGGGAGTGGGATTAGGGTTAGGGTTCGGGATTTGGAACTAGTGGGAGCAGGATTAGGGTTAGGGATTTGGGACTAGTGGAAGCAGTATTAGGGTTAAGAGTTGGGTATTTGGGACTATAGGGAGTGTGATTAGGGTTAGGGATTTGGGACAAGTGGGAAAGGGATTAGGGTTATGAGTTGGGTTTTTGGGACTAGTGGGAGCGGGATTAGGGTTAGGGATTTGGGACTAGTGGGAGAGGGATTAAGGTTAGGGTTAGGTATTTTGGACAAGTGGGAGCAGGATTAGGGTTAAAGTGGATGTAAACCCAAAAAAATTAAGTTAGGCAAAAAAATTAACTTTTACAGTATAGGATTTCATATCATCTGTGCCCAGTCTTGCCACAAAGAGTTAATCCAGCTCTGAGCAATCCTCTTATTTTTTTTCAGTGAAATAAAAATAGACAGGCAGAGAAATACCAGTCAATTCTTCCCCCCTGCTGTGAGAAACAGGTGATTTTCATATCTCATGCATGAGCCTTAGAGAGGCATTATGTGTAATTTTCATCCCCTCCTCCTTTCTTCTCCAGCTCTCCCAGGATTGGTTGCTCCACACCTCAGCATGATTGAGCATGCTGACGTCATGTGGTCACTTTTTGGGGTTTTGGCTGGATGTTAGTGATCATAGCAGAGGTTCAGTGTAAGAAATACACAGGAGAAAATTCATGTTGACAAGGGGAGTGTAGAGGTGGGCGGGGAGTCTACTGACATCACAACTCCAACCACCGAGCTCCGGACAACAGACCCACACACAGAATCTGCAATTTTTTGGGTCTCATAACAGACAGAGGGGAGACATTTAACAGGTAAGGGTACATGCAGGAGGCATATATCTTTATAGATAACCACTATGGCAGTAGTTTAGAAAGGAGGAGAGTGGGTTTACATCCACTTTAATAGTCAGGGTTTTGGGGCTAGTGGGAGTGTGATTAGGGTTAGGGATTCGGGACTAGTGGGAGTGGGGTTAGGGATTTGGGACTAGTGGGACTGTGTCAGAAACCATGAATCAGACCAAGACAGAAGTACAGTTAATCACACTTGTTTAATAATAATAAAAAAGTAAACAGAGTAAGCGTAGTCAATACATAGACAGAGTTAAGTAACCAGATCGGGTAGTCAGCCAATGCCAATGTCAGAGAGCCAGAGATCAACGTAGTAGTACAGCAAGTAGGATCAGGAGCCAGAAGGGACATCAGCTGAGCAAGTCTTCAACAGGAACGCAGGAGAAAGTCTCTGAGATGAGACCAAAGGCAAAGGCAGAGATGAAGTGAGCTGGACGGCTTTAAGTAGCCAGGACTGATGAGCAGATCATCAACAGCTGAGTCACTGTGGAGAGAAAGGAGCTTGCAATTAGGTGACAGCTGAGCAGCCAGCTCAGAAAAGGAAGGGCTGAGCCCAGCCCTGACAGTACCCCCTTCTCAATGACCCCTCCCCCTCGGAGGACCACCGGGCTTGAGGGGAAACCGTCTATGGAAATCATGGAGGAGGACAGGGGCATGTACGTCCGAGGATGAGACCCAAGAGCGTTCCTCCGGACTGTACCCCTTCCAATGCACCAGGTACTGTATGCGCCCACGGAACCTACAGGAGTCAGCAATGGATTGTACTTCATACTTCTCATGGTTCTCAACCTGTATAGGGTGAGGACGTGGCACTGAGGTGATAAAGCGGTTGCAGACTAACAGTTTCAATAAGGAGACATGAAACGCATTTGAGATGCACATACTAGGAGGAAGGTCCAACGCGTAAGCTATTGGATTAATCCTGCAAAGGATACGGAAAGGCCCAAAAAACCGAGGTGCGAACTTCAAAGAAGGAACGCGAAGTCAGAGGTTGTGAGACGACAGCCAGACTCTGTCCCCAACCTAGTAGAAAGGCGCAGGCAGGTGTCTGCGGTCAGCATGAAGTCTGTACCTATCGTTGGCATGTCGTAAAGCCTCCTGGACTTGTGCCCAAGTGGAACAAAGGCCATGGAGATGCTCTTCTAACACAGGAATACTCTGCGGAACAAATGAGGCAGGCAACACGAAAGGGTGGAAACCATAGTTCGCCATAAATGGGGACAAACAAGAAGCTGAATTCAAGGCACTATTGTGAGCAAACTCCGCCCACGGTAAGAGGTCTGACCAGTTGTTATGATGGTCAGAAATATAGCTATGTAGGAATTGCTCCAAGGACTGATTGGCTCGTTCTGTGGCCCCATTAGACTGCGGGTGATACGCAGAGGAGAAAGCAAGCTGAATACCCAACTGTACACAAAAGGTAGCCCATGTAAGCGGAAGATCTCCCGAGCAAAAATAGAAGCCAGTTCCTTAGAAGCAGACAACTTCTTGAGTGGAATACAATGCGAAATTTTTGAGAACCAGTCAACCACCATAAGGATAACTGTGTTGCCCTGGGAGTTGGGCAACTCCACAATGAAATCCATAGACAGGTGGGTCCAGGGTCTCTCTCCATTGGGTATGGGTTGTAGGAGGCCCACTGGAAGGTGTCGTGGAGTCTTACTCTGAGCACACACGGAACAGTCAGCAATAAAGGCGGTTACATCAGCATGTAGACTAGGCCACCAGAATTGTTGGGAAATGGCCCAAAAGAGTTGATTCTTCCCAGGGTGGCCAGCAGCCTGGGAGAATGGTAAGTCTGGAGCACAGCAGTACGGAGACTCTCAGGAACAAAGCAGCGGTCACAAGGTTTCTCAGGAGGAGCATCGACCTTAGCAGCAAGAATTTTGTCACCCAAAGGAGAAGTAAGACTGGTTCGAACCGTAGCCAGAATACGATCTGGGGGAATCACAGTAGCTGGAACCGACTCCATCTTGGAAGTGGAGGAAAATTGTTGTGACAACGCGTCAGCCCTTACATTCTTAGTACATGGTGAGAATGAGACAATGTAATTAAAACTCGACAAGAAAAGAGCCCATCGTGCCCTCCTGGGAGAAAGGCACTTAGACTCAGACAAGAATGTGAGATTCTTATGGTCAGTAAGAATGAGAACTGGTACAGTGGTACCTTCAAGGAGATGTCTCCATTCTTTCAGGGCTAAAATGATCGCCAACAGCTCTCTGTCACCAATCTCATAATTGCCGGTGACAATTTCTTGGAAAAGTAGCCACATGGATGCATAGCGCACTCAGAGTTAGGACGTTGAGACAGAAGGGCGCCAACTCCAGTCTCAGAAGCATCAACTTCTAGGATAAAAGGCAACATAGGATCAGGGTGTGCCAACACAGGAGCAGAAACAAAGGCAGCTTTGAGACTCTCAAAGGCCTTAATGGACTCCGGAGACCAACTCTGTGGGTTTCCGTCTTTCCTAGTCATATCAGTCAGGGGCTTGACCAGAGACGAGAAGTTACAAATAAACTTCTGAAAATAGTTGGCAAAGCCAAGAAAACGCTGCAGAGGACGTAAACCCATGGGTCGAGGCCACTATAGGACTGCTGAAAGTTTCACTGGGTCCATCGAAAGACCAGCAGTGGAAATGACATAGCCCAGGAATTTAACCTGTTCACAATGGAATTCGCACTTTTCCAATTTACAAGAGATTGTTTTCTCTTAGTCTTTGAAGCACATGCCAGACATCTGTGTGGTGGCTCTCCAGGGACTAGGAAAATATGAGGATATCATTGAATTAAACCACCACACATAACTGCAACAAATCTCGGAGGACATTGTTAATGAACTCCTGGAAAACTGCTGGAACATTACAAAGGCCAAAAGGCATTACAAGATACTCATAATGACCTGATCTGGTATTAAACGCAGTTTTCCACTCGTCGCCCTCCTTAATCCTGACAAGATTGTATGCCCCTCCCAAATCAAGCTTTGTGAAAACCATTGCTCCATTGAGGAGGTCAAATAATTCCGTAATCAACGGAATGGGATAGGCATTCTTAATCGTGAAACGATTGAGACCCCTATAATCGATACAAGATCTCAGTTCACCACTCTTCTTCTTCTTCACAAAAAAGAAACTAGCACCAGCAGGAGATGAGGATTTGCGGATGAAACCTTGAGAAAGTGCATCTGCAACATCCTCCTCCATGGCCTTATCCTCCAAGACCGACAAAGGGTAAACCCGGCCACGAGGGGGTATGGCACCAGGTTGAAGGTTAATTGCACAATTATATGACCGATGTGGAGGCAAAGTACCGGCTTGACATCGCTAAAATTGTGGTGTTCCTGCAGTAGGGAGGAGAGTGAAGAGGTGCACAGGACCTTGGCTATCTTCTGGAAGCATCTCTCACTGAACTGTGGTGACCAAGACAGAACCTCAGCACAGAGCCAATCAAAAGAAGGGTTGTGTCTCTGTAACCAAGGATAACCAATAACCAGCGGAAACTTAGGTGAGAAAATAACTTGGAATTGGATTATCTCATGGTGAAGGGCCCCTACGGCCATGGTCAACGGAACATGAGTCACATGGGCAGGCTGTAGAGGTCTCCCATCAAGAGCCTCAATGGCAAATGGAGTGTCACACACCTGTAGAGGAATCGAGTGCTTCGATACAAAGGCAGCATCAATGAACAAGCCTGCAGCCTCAGAGTCGATTAGTGCCTGTATCTCGACAGATGACTCAGCCCAAGACAGGGCAACCAAAACCAGGGGCTTATTTTCTGGGAAACTGGAGACGAAACAATGCCAGCTAAGGTCTGTCCCTGACAGGACCTCAAGGTTCGGGCGTTCCCTGGACGGGTAGGACAAGACTTCAAAAAGTGACCAGCCTGGCCACAATAAAGGCACAATCTCTCCCTCCTCCTAAGGGCTCTCTCATCTGAAGAGAGTCGCGTGAAGCCCAAGTGCATGGGTTCATCTTCACAGACAGACTTGGTACCAAGAGGCATGGGAGGTGAGGGAGGCAAGGATGGGACTGCAAAGCTCGGAGACAAATGTACAGGAGGCTTGCACCAGCGCTCCTTAAAAGAGAGTCATTCTCTGAGTTTGGAGTCAATGAGGATGTCAAATGTGATCAACCACTCCAGCTCAGTAGGTATATCTCGGGCTGCTATCTTGATGTTATCCGAGAGACCATGAGAGAAGGCAGCCACGAGGGCCTCATTGTTCCAAGCAACCTCTGCTGTCAGAGTACGGAATTCAATGGCATAATCGGCAACAGTTCTCGTACTCTGTTTGATGGACATGAGGAACTCTTGGCAGCAGAAGCGGAGTGTGTGGGAACATCAAATACCCTTTTGAAGGAAGCCACAAATTCTGGGTAACTCAGGACCATGGGTTTTTGCGTCTCCCATAGAGGGTTTGCCCAGGCCAAGGCTCTCTCAGAAAGCAAAGATATCATGAAACCTACTTTGCTTCTGTCCGTGGGAAACACCTGGGGCAGCATCTCAAAGTATATCTCAGCCTGGTTGAGTAACCCTCTGCATTGAACTGGATTGCCCCCAAATCACTGGGGAAGCAGAGCGGAACCAGACATGCCTCTTATAGAAGTAATACACGAGGCGGCTGCCTGCACAGAGACTGGAGCAGCAGCAGGGACGGCCTGCAACACAGGTTGTACCGGAGCAGCCATAATGGAAGATTTCAGGTGAGCTGTGCGACTCAGGAGCATTTGTAACACCAAGGCAAACTGATCCATGCGGTAATTCTGGTCATCCAATCTGGAAAAAATATTACCAACAAGTGGACTGACTGCATCTTCTGAATTCATGGCCTTCGCCTACTGTCAGAAACCATGAATCAAACCGAGACAGAAGTACAGTTAATCACACTTGTTTAATAATAATAAAAAGGTAAACAGAGTAAGCATAGTCAATACATAGACAGAATTCAGTAACCAGATCGGGTAGTCAGCCAATGCCAATGTCAGAGAGCCAGAGATCAACGCAGTAGTACAGCAAGTAGGATCAGAAGGGACGTCAGCCAAGCAAGCCTTCAACAGGAACACAGGAGAAAGTCTCTGAGATGTGACCAAAGGCGATGGCAGAGATGAAGTGAGCTGGACGGCTTTAAGTAGCCAGGACTGATGAGCAGATAATCAACAGCTGAGTCACTGTGGAGAGAAAGGAGCTGGCAATTAGCTGACAGCTGAGTGGCCAGCTCAGAGAAGGAATGGCTGAGCCCAGCCCTGACAGAGTGGGGTAAGGGTTAGAGATTTGGGACTAGTGGGAGCAGGGTTAGGGTTAGGGATTTTGGACTGGTGGGAGCGGGATTATGGTTGGGGTTAGAGATTTGGGACTAGTGGGAGCAGTAATAGGGTTAGGGTTAGGGATTTGGGACTAGTGAGAGCGAGATTAGGGTTAGGGTTTTGGGACTAGTGGGAGCAGGATTAGGGTTAAGAGTTGGGGATTTGGAACTAGTGGGAGTGGGATTAGGGTTAAAGGTTAGGGATTTGGGACTTCTGGGACTCACTTTTTCTGGCTCTTCCATTCCTGGTCATTCCACTTTAGGATGTGTTTTTCCACAATCTTGTTCCATGCCATTGTCCTCTTGCTTAATTTGCATTCTTCAGATCCCATACTTCAGGATAGCCCCTCATTGTATTTATGATCTCCTCAGGTTCATAGGCTCTGTTTGGTCTGGCCACTTCTTTATGTCTGGCCTGCTGGTCTGGCTGCTCTCTTTCAGCTTCCATGTTATCTCTGCTCCTATCCTCCTCTTCAAATTGGATTTCCTAATATCCCAGCATCCTACACTTCAGTGCAATCATGTGACCTTCCCACCGCTTCAGGGCGGTTTTCAGGCATTTTTAAGCCACTTTTAAAGCACTTCCCATTCATTTCAATGGAGAGAGGCATTTTTGAAGTGCTTTTTTCAGCGTCCCAAAGATGCTCCAAAAATGCTGCTTGCAGGACTTTTCTTAACGCCCTGCCAGCACAACGCCTCATTGCAAAAGCATCCATTGCGATGCATGGAGAGCATTTTTAAAGCGCTTTTTAGTTGCTTTTTTTCAAACGCCTGAAAAGCGTCTCAGTGTGAAAGGGATCTTACTCTTCAAATTCATTAAGTTGTTGGTCCAGAGTCCTCTGTAAATTCTTCTGTCTGACCTCACTCCAGGTAGACAATGTAGACAAAATTATTTTTTTAAAAGTTAAAACAACTGATAGTTGATTGCCAAACACTGTGTTTTCAAAGTGCTAAGTGCCCAAATCTTATTTTAAAGTGATCTGCTATGTGCATATACTCTCCACACTCACCAGAACACTTTGGCCAACAAAGTGACCATCAGGCTATGCAAAACCCAGACCCAAACCATGGGGGGATTGGAACAGAATCTTCTCCTAAGCACTCTTAATCGCCAGGGTTAGGTGCAGGGGCGTAACTACCACCATAGCGACCCATGCGGGTGCTATGGGGCCCACAGCTGAGTGGGGCCCAGTGAGGATAAGAGCACCGCCGGCACAGTCTCCCAGCCAGGGGAAGAGAGAGGAAAGGAAGAGGCGAGCTGTCCTTATCAGCAGAGAGCTGAATTGCCCGATGTAAGAGCTTTCATTAGAACTTCCAGTGTTCCCGGGGCTCACGTCGCATAGCTCCACCTTTTGGCCTGGTGATTTGATAGACAGAACGCCGATCCAATGCGGGACATGTGACGTCATAAAAGGCGTCGGGCCAATAGGTGGGGCTATGTGACGATGAGCCCCGGGAAGACAGGAAATTTAAATGAAAGCTATTACAGCTGGCAATCCCGCTCTCTGCTGATCCGGGTGGCTTGCCTCTTCCTCTGCATAGGTGGGGCTGTATGGGGCACAGGCAGACCAGGCTGTATTGGGCACAGGTCACGCTGTATGGGGCACAGGTCACGCTGTATTGGGCACAGGTCACGCTGTATTGGGCACAGGTCACGCTGCATTGGGCACAGGTCACGCTGTATGTGGCACAGGTCACGCTGCATTGACACTAGGGCAGCTGAGTGGGGGGCGGGCTGTTTGCAGGGGGGCCCCATACAACATTTTGCTATGGGGCCCTGCTATTTCTAGTTACGCCCCTGGTTAGGTGATCAAAAAAAAAAAACAGCAGGAGGGGACATACAGTATATAGTGTAGTACATTTTGTTAAGTATGAGAAAAAAAGAATATATTTACCTTATTTTCATATGCTGATCCAGCCAGTAAGTCTGTTTTTTCAACAGAACAAGTTGTCTTACAGAAGTAGCTGTTTAAAGTGTTGAGACAAACAATTTACCACTGCTTACAATGATCTGAAACTCCCCTCCCCCCCCCCCAGACTGACAATGCTGCTGTCCAAAGGTGCCCTTGTGCTCCTTCATCCAGAGTGAGGACACTCTAATACAGGTGCAGTGTTATATGCCTGATAGCCAGGTGAAAACAAAGAAAAAAAGCCTAAAAAAAGAAAACAAATACAGCCACCACACCCAAGGATTGGTAAGCTGCAATGTATTACATTTTTGGTGTTGGGTCTAATCCTGTTTTAACTTAACTAGCCAGTTAAAGACCATAATACTTATATATAGGTTATGGCTTTGAAGTGGTTTACTGGGGTTATGGCCGAAGCTATCAGCCATAACCAATATTTTTTTTATAACCAGCGATTCTCGTTCTCATAAAAGCGATCCGAACAAGTGATTTAGCTGCTGGATCACTTTCAGAAGCAGCGGGAGCCCTCCCTCGCCGGTGTTTCTCAGACTTACCATTCTTACTGGCAAGCCCAGAAAATGATTTGATGGTTCGCGCAGCTGGTCACAGAGGTGAGGAGAGACCAGATTGTCTTTCCCCTCCTCTATAATCTAGAAGAAACGGAGCAACGTCATGACTTCATTTCCAGGTCTAGGGCAGAAGTAAACAAAGCAAAAGATCAATGTTTTATTGATAAATAAATAAATCCCCATCCCTCTGTGCTCGCGCGCAGAAGTCGTGCATGCATATGTGAATGGTTTTTGCACCACACATATGAGGTATGGAGGCGAATGTTATAGTGAGAGCAATAGTTCTAGTGCTAGACCTCCTCTGAAAATCTGAACAGGTAACCTGTACATTTTTTAAGTATCATAGTCACCATTCCACAAGCGTGCACAATTTTAAAGTGTGACATGTTAGGTATATATTTACTCGTAAAGAACATCATCTTTTATATTTTTTACCAAAAAATGGTGTTAAATATTGTGTTTTTTGCATTAGAATTCATTCAAGTAAGTTTCCAAAAAAAAATGCATTTGAAAAATTGCTCGCTAATATCATGTGATATAAAAAATTGCAAAGATTGCACATTTTATTTTCTAGGGTCTCTGCTAAAAAAATATATAATGTTTGGGGGTTCTAAGTAATTTTCTAGAAAAAAATACATATTTTTACTTAAGACAAAAAGTGCCAGAAAATGCTTGGCCCTTAAAGTGGATGTAAACCTGATTCATGAAATTTGAGCTGGGCACATATATCTGCAGTGTTTTCTTTTCTCTCTCCAAAGCACTATGTCCTGTTGCTGTCTCTTGCTCCGTAGCTTTTTTATTAGCTTGATAACTTCTCACACATTCTCCGAGATGAGAAATAGAAGTGTCAGGGGAGGTTACTATAAATAGATTAGCAGTCAGCTTGCTGTCTAAGAGCAGACCTCTGCACATTCCTTTCTTCCTTTGCCTATGAGGAGAGGGAATATGCCAATAATCCTCTCCCAGTGCTGACCAGGAAGAGAAAAACTTTAACACGAAGATCACTTTCTAAAGGATACATACAGACGAAGACAGCAGATATACATGTTGAACTTATATAGGGAGATTTCTTTTATCCCTGTGTATCATCTGAGGCTGTTCACTTCACTGGCTATATGTGAGGGTTTACATCCACTTTAAGTGGCTAGCTAGAAAAAATGAAAAGAAACCCCCTAACGGGGCTTTAATGCAGCCAGTAATGTACAATTCAAAGTGAATGGATGATCGAAGGTAATTTTTATTGGTACAAAAAAGTATAAAAAAGGTAAATGCTGATGTTAAAAGTCAAGACATGAAATGGAGTACAAAGTTGATAAAAAGCAATGCCTGTGACCGGGACCAGTGTACAGTAATTTACACCTAAGGCAACAAGATCAAAACAGTAGAATGCTGACGTGTTTCGACCCCAATGGGTCTTCTTCAGAGGATAGATGAATAACAGCTGTGGGGATGTAGACATGCATCAAAAATCTTTCAAAACAACACAACACAAAACAAAAAACTATATTTTTCTGTATGCATGAGCAGCTTCATATATTTCATAGTTACCAGTCACGTTGCTCCCAACGACTGTATATGGCCGTAATGTAAAGAGTTTGCCCCCTCTTGTGTCCGTAATTACCCAAACAGTAGGCCGGTCCCCCGGAGAGCAGGTATCGAGTCAGCGTGCCTTGCAAGGGATCACACATAGGTTACCCCCAAAAGAGGTTGGAGGAGGGGAGGAGCATGTACCGCACCTATAGTGAAGTAATAACAATACTAAATTAAGAGTGAGAACAAAAAAAGAGGGGTTATTTGTTCCCGGGGCAATGAAGGGGAGTAGCAAACTACAATAACTTTGAACATGTTAACTGGTGTGGGTTGTGGGTAGGTCCAAAAGTGTGCAAGGAACAGGGTAAACATAAAAGGAAGGTTCCATGGGGGGAGAGAAAAAAAAAACCCAAATTTTAATGAAATGGGGGGGAGGGGGCAGGGAGGAAGGGAAGAGGCAGGAAGGAAGGGAAGGGGGAAGGAAGGGAAGGGGGGGAGGGGAACAGGGTAGGGAAGAAAGGAGATCGTGGAGACAGGGGAAGTATGGAGAAAGAAAGTGAAAAAAAAAAGAAAAGAAAGGGATAGTGAGAAATTGTGAGTGGCTGAAGAGAGGTTATGAGGGAGTGAAGGAACTAGAGAAAGGAACAGGTGGGACATAATCAGGACTGGGGCAACAAGCGTTGCACATGCACATAGGACCGACCAACGACAAGGGTGTGTAAAGTAGTGGTAATCGTGTTGCGTGCGTGATGTGAAGGTGTAAAATCAAGAGGTGAGGACAGGAACCAGCCATTGAGCTGGGGGAAAAAGGGGAAGGAGGGGGCAGGGGGGTTGGTGGGTGGAAAACGTGCGTGAATAACAAACGTGAATAAGGGAAACAAATCCAACAAACAAACCAAAACGTGATGTGTGGAGAATTGATGCATGATAGTGGCAATACAGTTTACCTTGGATTGGGGCACAATCAATAGAATCGAAATGCCCAAACTCTAAAAGATTGTAAATATATATGTATCAAGAAGGGTTAATTGGAGTGGGGAATATGAAATGAACATGATGTGAACCACACATCAAAGGAGGCAATTGAAAGATGCATGAAGTTCTTACCCGTCATTCTGTAAGAAAGCAACATAGGAGCATCCGGCGGGATCAAAACGGTACCAATGGACCTCCCCCGCCATCCAGTTAATTTATAATGGTACTAATGCCCCAAAGTTCTGTCAGGTGCAGGTAATGGTCTCCTCCCATAATCATTCCTACAATCCGGGGGAGAGAGCAGCGCACAGCGGCGCTCACTGGGTGACCCCCCGGCGTTCCGGAGGATTACTGTTCCCGGGTCCCCGTCACTTCCGCTGCAAGCGTGCAGGCGCCGTGACATCACGCGCACCACGTCGTGCGTGCGTGAGCACGGCGTCTGGAAGGGATCCGGGATGCCGCTGGCAGGGAAGAAGGCGGCGCCCAAAGCCAGGTGCCGCCACCTGGCGGCGCATCCGGGAGATGCAGGGCCCATGCGTCTCCCCTCTTACCCTGCCAGGAAGGCACACATGATGCAATCCCGCCCCCCGGACAGGAGACACGGCCGATTCTGCGAGATGACCAAGGGGCATCTCTGCCTGAAAAACGGGTGACAAAAAGAAAAAAGAGAGGGGGAAAAAAAAACACATATACAGCCGTTGGGCAGTGACTGGATGAATGTAAAATATAGAATTTAAAAGATCGTTTGTTCACTATGACGTGTATACCGTTAGCACAACACCACTGCCACATTAATTACATAGCTTAAAAGACATAACATGGTAAATTAATATTGAACAAGAAAAAGAATTATGAACTGGTTTTCTTATGAAGCAATATCCCTAGAAAATCTAGATTTTTTTTCTGAGAGGGAGATACAGGCTCCAATACAATGTGCTATCAAGACAAACAGGTGGTAAAGCGTATGATTAAAAATGTTGTGTGTAATCAAATAGAATTGCTTACACCAGGGTAGAGACAAGGCAGGAATATTCTGTAAGGTAGAAAACATACTTCAAATTAATTTCTCAAAATATCACCCAGGCTGAAAGAAGCAGAAAGCAGTATTAGATTTGTTAGTAATGTAAGACGAGCACTGGGGTCAATTTCTGAGGCACCGCAGGAGCATGTAGGAAGCTACATATCCCTTCTAATGTGAAGAACTATTGGACGGTATGCATCTTATATGGAGAGGAATTTCAAAGTTTGTTCGAATTTGATTCAAAGCTTTCATCGCTATCTGATTCGCTCACTGTGTCCTGCCAGAGGAAAACCCCTGTAGGAAAGGAGCGAATGAGATGGATTCATTAAGGCCTGGGGGAGAGGTGGTCTGTAATTGAAATATCCATCTCTGCTCTTTTTGTAGCAGAGCCTTATTCCAATCGCCACCTCTGTTGGGAATATGCATTCTACAAAGAGCCGTGAAGGTGACTTTAGGGACTCTGTAGTTATGTGTTGAAATCACGTGTCTTCCAATGGGGAGGTATGGGTTCCCCACCTGCATACTGATACATACTCATTTTTGTATTCGCTCTGGACAAGTTTGTCCTTTAATGACATGGCTCTTTTGTAAGTTATAGCTGGTTGTTTGGGGACAAAATTCCTCAGTTTGGGATCATCCGTGAGGATGTTCCAATGTCGCTTTATAATCTTTTTGATAGCTGTATGTTGTCGCGAGTAACGCATGATAATGCGGGTGAGACTGCCTTCGGAGCTTTTGGGGGATTTTAATTGGAATAGCAGCTGGGATCTGGGTTGTCCTATTGCTTGGTTGTAGGCTTTTTTAAGGCAGGATCGACTGTATCCCCTCGCTAAGAGTCGGCTCTGGAGCCCTTCAGCTTCTTTTTTGAATAACAGATCACTGGAACCATTGCGACAAAGGCGCAAGTATTGTCCATAAGGAATCGAATTGGTGTAGGATGGAAGCTGTCCGTGTGGAGAACCGTGTTTCCGGCGGTTGTCTTCCGAAACAGGGTGCTGGACAGCTTTCTTTCAGAGGTGACAAAAATGGAGAAATCCAAAAATGTGACACTGTGGCGGTTATAGGTCATTGTAAATTTAGGATTACGATCGTTAACATTGATCCGGTTGAAGAATTCAATTAGTTTGGCTTCGGGTCCCTCCCAGACGACGAAGACGTCGTCAACGTACTTCAGCCATTTGGATATATGGCTGGTGTACATGACAAGGTCCTCGTCATACAGAAGGGACTTCTCCCAATCCCCCAGGTACAGGTTGGCGTACGAGGGGGCACAGCATGTGCCCATAGCTACACCCTGTACCTGGAGGTAGTGGGAGTTGTCGAAGCAAAAATGGTTGTGATGTAGTATATATTGTAAGCCATTTAAGATGAAACCATTCAATGACGGGTCGTATCGGGAATGTTGTTGGAGAGCCCTCTGCACAGCAGACAGGCAAAGTGAGTGGGGAATGCTGCTGTACAGAGCCTCAACATCAATCGTAACAAGGATGGCATCATCTGATATTTTTAAATCATTAATGAGTTGTAAAAATTGTATTGTATCCCTGACAAATGATGGCAGTGACAGAACAAGGGGTTGGAGATGGGCATCTATAACACGGCTTAGATTTTCAGATATGGCCCCATTGCCAGAGACAATGGGACGGCCAGTAGGCTTTATAGAATTTTTATGACTCTTGGGTAGACTATAGAAGGTAGCTACCTTAGGGTGTGGAGTCCTAATGAATTCATAAATGTTCTTAGAAATTGCGCCTGTGTGGAATGCGCGATCGACCATGTTATAAAAGATGGAGTTGTATTGATTAATGTTAAGGGCCGAAATTTGTTTGTACCACTCCTTGTTCTCTAGAATGTTCAAACGCATTAATGTGTAGTCATCGTTGTTCATAATGACCACATTGCCCCCCTTGTCGGAGGGTTTTATTATGATTTTGGGGTTTTTTGTGAGGCAATGGAGAGCTTGGTTTTCCTCATGTGACAGGTTCAGGGGCTTGAATTTGGTTTGAGATAGTTTGCATATATCTCAAATGGTCTGCTTCAGAAACACCGCTATATTGGGATTAATGCTAGAGGAAGGGAATGTTGTGGAGGCTTTTTTAAAACATCAGTAGGGGATTTGGAGTTGATTTGTCAACCTCCTGCAGTAAGGCATCCAAATCAATTTGATCGATTAAATCTACCGTGTTGTTCTCTTGATAGAGAAGAGTTAAATCACGTAAAGCCTTACATTCCTGTATACTGTAGGTGGACTTCTCCACAGTGTCAACATTGGAGTCATCCTTAGCATGCAAGTATTTTAATAGTAATTTACGTGCAAAAAGCTGTAGATATGTAATGGTTTCAAAAACATCGAAGTTCTGTTCAGGACAAAAAGTTAATCCACGAGATTAAAGCCCCGTTAGGGGGTTTCTTTTAGTTTTTTCTAAGCATCTTGTGGGGTGCGCAGCCCTTCCGTCTGCACTCTCCTGAGTGTCCCCTTTTTTCCATTGTGAACACTAGGTGGTTAAACACCCCTCCCCCGCTGTTTTTGACACTGGAGTGAAGACATGAACTGTGAACTATTCCCTAAGTGTTGTATATAACTCTGGTACTTCCTTCCTTTGTTGTATTTACCTTCATTACAGAGAGGCTGTGATCTCTCTTTTAGGATGAGTAAATTTATAGGTGCAGATTGGGCTAGCTTGATGTCCCAATACGAAAATTCTTTCGAACAGGGAGACCAGAAAACTTTAACTATTTCATCACTATTTCAAAAACTAAATAAGGTACTTGAGAGAAAGTCTGCCCTCTTTTGGCATGACAAGACTTTTGGCAGATATATCGAGGAGCAGATTAACCCCTTTGGACTACGTATCCAAATTTTCCCTAATGTTGATCTAATAAGTGATGAGTGTAAAGCAGAATGGGAGGCCAATCTCAAGCTGTGCTCCCGGGAGATGATGTCTATTCTATCCAGGGAATACAATAAGCAGATTGCACTCCTAGATACAGTAATCAACAATTTAGAACAAGCTTTGACTCCATATGCCCAACACACCTTATTTCTCGAATCACAGACTCTCCTTAATGAGAATCTATCAGCCTTCAATAAAAATATCCTACTGAATAAAGAAATCCAATTTTGGAGAGACTAACACGCCTTTTCGGAGGGACAAGCTTACCGATGGAATAATCATGTGGTCCAATCCAATAATACCGTATTTATCGGCGTATAACATGCACAGGCGTATAACACGCACATTCATTTTAAGAGGGAAATTTCAGGAAAAAAAACTTAAATTTTAAATAAGGAACTTTGAAGCAAAATAAGGGTCAGTGCCTATCTGCAGCCTCACCATTGCCATCAATGCAGCCTGATCAATGCCCATCTGCAGCCTCACAAGTGCCATCAGTACAGCTTCGCCACTGCCATCAATGCAGCAGCCTCGCCACTGCCTTCAATGCAGCAGCCTCACCACTGCCTTCAATGCAGCAGCCTCACCATTGCCTTCAATGCAGCAGCCTCACCATTGCCTTCAATGCAGCAGCCTCACCATTGCCTTCAATGCAGCAGCTTCACCATTGCCATCAGTGCAGCCTGATCGATGCCCATCTGCAGCAAGAGGGGGTGGAATGAGTGTCGACAGATTATATGCAGTGAGAATCCTATGATAGACAGAACAGTGATCCAATGGCGGCCCAGGAGATGGGACTTCCTATTACAGAGGCCGCCAAGTAAACAGGAGATTCTCACTGCATGTAATCTGACTGCGCTCGTCCCGCCACACTCCCTGTCCTCTCCGAGGCAGCTAAAATTGAAGTATCGGCGTATAACACGCACACGCTATTTGCACCCGATTTTCATGGTGAAAAAGTGAGTGTTATACGCCAATAAATACAGTAATTCTTCGCGTCGGGAACCTAAAAATACTCGAAAGCTTTGAAATCCAGGATCGCTTCCACCTCTGATCCTGAACAAAAAAATCCCTCCCAACGCGGCCAAGGACGCAATAAACAACAAAAAAGAGATCGTAGTCATAGGAATTCACCTGAACAGGATCCTAAAAAACGGACAATGGACGCCGATTTTTCAAATACACAATCGGCTTTCCATGATGTCCAACTTGATCCAAAAGCGATTAAGAGTTTTTCCGCTGATACGGGCCATACACCTATCTCGGAAACTAACACCAATATCCCTTCACTAAAGGAGATTTCCAAACACTCAAACCCATCCTTAAGCTCAACAAAAGCAGCCTCAGAAAAAGCTTTAAACCCCGTTCGGGGACCTGGGTCCCCACAAACCAACAAAACAGGCAAAGGCCTGGACCCCTTTGTAGTTCAGATTCAAACCACTTAAGTGTGATCAACTTATCCTCCCTAGAGCTATCATCAGCCGAAATACAACTTTTATCTTGTGGATTAACTTTTTGTCCTGAACAGAACTTCGATGTTTTTGAAACCATTACATATCTACAGCTTTTTGCACGTAAATTACTATTAAAATGCTTGCATGCTAAGGATGACTCCAATGTTGACACTGTGGAGAAGTCCACCTACAGTATACAGGAATGTAAGGCTTTACGTGATCTAACTCTTCTTTATCAAGAGAACAACACGGTAGATTTAATCGATCAAATTGATTTGGATGCCTTACTGCAGGAGGTTGACAAATCAACTCCAAATCCCCTACTGATGTTTTAAAAAAGCCTCCACAACATTCCCTTCCTCTAGCATTAATCCCAATGTAGCGATGTTTCTGAAGCAGACCATTTGAGATATATGCAAACTATCTCAAACCAAATCCAAGCCCCTGAACCTGTCACATGGGGAAAACCAAGCTCTCCATTGCCTCACAAAAAAAAACAAAATCGTAATAAAACCCTCCGACAAGGGGGGCAATGTGGTCATTATGAACAACGATGACTACACATTAAATTGTTTGAACATTCTAGAGAACAAGGAGTGTTACAAACAAATTTCGGCCCTTAACATCAATCAATACAACTCCATCTTTTATAACATGGTCAATCACGCATTCCACACAGGCGCAATTTCTAAGAACATTTATGAATTCATTAGGACTCCACACCCTAAGGTAGCTACCTTCTATAGTCTACCCAAGATTCATAAAAATTCTATTAAGCCTACTGGCCATCCCATCGTCTCTGGCAATGGGGCCATATCTGAAAATCTAAGCCGTGTTATAGATGCCCATCTCCAACCCCTTGTTCTGTCACTGCCATCATTTGTCAGGGATACAATACAGTTTTTACAACCAATTTTCTGATTTAAAAATATCAGATGATGCCATCCTTGTTACGATTGATGTTGAGGCTCTGTACAGTAGCATTCCCCACTCACTTGGCCTGTCTGCTGTGCAGAGGGCTCTCCAACAACACTCCCGATACGACCCGTCATTGAATGGTTTCATCTTAAATGGCTTACAATATATACTACATCACAACCATTTTTGCTTCGACAACTCCCACTACCTCCAGGTACAGGGTGTGGCTATGGGCACATGCTGTGCCCCCTCGTACGCCAACCTGTACCTGGGGGAGTGGGAGAAGTCCCTCCTGGATGACGAGGACCTCGTCATGTACACCAGCCATATATCCAAATGGCTGAGGTACGTTGACGACGTCTTCGTCGTCTGAGAGGGACCCGAAGCCAAACTAATTGAATTCTTCAACCGGATCAATGTTAACAATCGTAATCCTAAATTTACAATGACCTATAACCGCCACAGTGTCACATTTTTGTATGTCTCCATTTTTGTCACCTCTGAAAGAAAGCTGTCCAGCACCCTGTTTCGGAAGACAACCGCCGGAAACACGGTTCTCCACGCGGACAGCTTCCATCCTACACCAATTCGATTCCTTATGGACAATACTTGCGCCTTTGTCGCAATGGTTCCAGTGATCTGTTATTCAAAAAAGAAGCTGAAGGGCTCCAGAGCCGACTCTTAGCGAGGGGATACAGTCGATCCTGCCTTAAAAAAGCCTACAACCAAGCAATAGGACAACCCAGATCCCAGCTGCTATTCCAATCAAAATCCCCCAAAAGCTCCGAAGGCAGTCTCACCCGCATTATTATGCGTTATTCGCGACAACATACAGCTATCAAAAAGATTATAAAGCGACATTGGAACATCCTCACGGATGATCCCAAACTGAGGAATTTTGTCCCCAAACAACCAGCTATAACTTACAAAAGAGCCATGTCATTAAAGGACAAACTTGTCCAGAGCGAATACAAAAATGAGAGTAGGAGATCCAAACATTGCTCCATAGTCGGTTCTTTTCCATGCGGACACTGCTCTTATTGTCCGCTAATCAGAAAAGATAAAACTTTTGTTCTCCCCAATGGAAACACATTTGCACCCACTCATTTTGTAAATTGCCACACGCGTGGAGTGGTATACCTCATGGAATGTGAATGTGGTGCCTACTATGTGGGAAAGACCAGGCAGGAATTCTGGAAATGTATCTCTCAACACATATACAGTATGCAGGTGGGGAACCCATACCTCCCCATTGGGAGACACGTGATTTCAACACATAACTACAGAGTCCCTAAAGTCACCTTCACGGCTCTTGGTAGGATGCATATTCCCAACAGAGGTGGCGATTGGAATAAGGTTCTGCTACAAAAAGAGCAGAGATGGATATTCCAATTATATCCCCCAGGCCTTAATGAATCCATCTCATTCGCTCCTTTCCTACAGGGGTTTTCCTCTGGCAGGACACAGTGAGCGAATCAGATAGCGATGAAAGCTTTGAATCAAATTCGAACAAACTTTGAAATTCCTCTCCATATAAGATGCATACCGTCCAATAGTTCTTCACATTAGAAGGGGTATGTAGCTTCCTACATGCTCCTGGGGTGCCTCAGAAATTGACCCCAGTGCTCGTCTTACATTACTAACAAATCTAATACTGCTTTCTGCTTCTTTCAGCCTGGGAGATATTTTGAGAAATTAATTTGAAGTATGTTTTCTACCTTACAGAATATTCCTGCCTTGTCTCTACCCTGGTGTAAGCAATTCTATTTGATTACACACAACATTTTTAATCATACGCTTTACCACCTCTTTGTCTTGATAGCACAATGTATTGGAGCCTGTATCTCCCTCTCAGAAAAAAACATCTAGATTTTCTAGGGATATTGCTTTATAAGAAAACCAGTTCATAATTCTTTTTCTTGTTCAATATTAATTTACCATGTTATGTCTTTTAAGCTATGTAATTAATGTGACCGTGGCAGTGGTGTTGTGCTAACGGTATACACGCCATAGTGAACAAACGATCTTTTAAATTTTATATTTTACATTCATCCAGTCACTGCCCAACGGCTGTATATGTGGGGTTTTTTTTTCCCCCCTCTTTTTTCTTTTTGTCACCCGTTTTTTCAGGCAGAGATGCCCCTTGGTCATCTCGCAGAATCGGCTGTGTCCCCTGTCCGGGGGGCGGGATTGCGTCATGTGTGCCTTTCTGGCAGGGTAAGAGGGGAGATGCATGGGCCCTGCGTCTCCCGGATGCGCCCACCAGGTGGCAGTACCTGGCTTTGGGCGCCGCCTTCTTCCCTGCCAGCGGCGTCCCGGATCCCTTCCGGACGCCGTGCTCACGCGCGCACTGCGTGGTGCGCGCGTGTGTGACGTCATGGCGCCTGCACGCTTGCGGCGGAAGTGACGGGGACCCAGGAACAGTAATCCTCTGGAACGCCGAGGGGGTCACCCAGTGAGCGCCGCTGTGCGCCGCTCTCTCCCCCGGATTGGAGGAATGATTATGGGAGGAGACCATTACCTGCACCTGACAGAACTTTGGGGCATTAGTACCCTTATAAATTAACTGGATGGCGGGGGAGGTCCATTGGTACCGTTTTGATCCCGCCGGATGCTCCTATGTTGCTTTCTTACAGAATGACGGGTAAGAACTTCATGCATCTTTCAATTGCCTCCTTTGATGTGTGGTTCACATCATGTTCATTTCATATTCCCCACTTCAATTAACCCTTCTTGATACATATATATTTACAATCTTTTAGAGTCTTGGGCATTTCGATTCTATTGATTGTGCCCCAATCCAAGGTAAACTGTATTGCCACTATAATGCATCAATTCTCCACACATCACGTTTTGGTTTGTTTGTTGGATTTGTTTCCCTTATTCACGTTTGTTATTCACGCACGTTTTCCACCCACCAACCCCCCTGCCCCCTCCTTCCCCTTTTTCCCCCCAGCTCAGTGGCTGGTTCCCGTCCTTACCTCTTGATTTTACACCTTCACATCACGCACGCAACACGATTACCACTACTTCACACACCCTTGTCGTTGGTCGGTCCTATGTGCATGTGCAACGCTTGTTGCCCCAGTCCTGATTATGTCCCACCTGTTCCTTTCTCTAGTTCCTTCACTCCCTCATAACCTCTCTTCAGCCACTCACAATTTCTCACTATCCCTTTCTTTTCTTCTTTTTTTCACTTTCTTTCACCATACTTCCCCTGTCTCCACGATCTCCTTTCTTCCCTACCCTGTTCCCCTCCCCCCCTTCCCTTCCTTCCCCCCTTCCCTGCCCCCTCCCCCCATTTCATTTAAATTTTGTTTTTTGTTTTTGTTTTTTTCTCTCCCCCCCATGTAACCTTCCTTTTATGTTTACACTGTTCCTTGCACACTTTTGGACCTACAGTACCCACAACCCACACCAGTTAACATGTTCAAAGTTATTGTAGTTTGCTACTCCCCTTCATTGACCCCGGGAACAAATAACCCCTCTTTTTTTGTTCTCACTCTTAATTTAGTATTGTTATTACTTCACTATAGGTGCGGTACATGCCCCTCCCCTCCTCCAACCTCTTTTGGGGGTAACCTATGTGTGATCCCTTGCAAGGCACGCTGACTCGATACCCGCTCTCCGGGGGACCGGCCTACTGTTTGGGTAATTACGGACACACGAGGGGGCAACCTCTTTACATTACGGCCATATACAGTCATTGGGAGCAACGTGACTGGTAACTATGAAATATATGAAGCTGCTCATGCATACAAATAAATATAGTTTTTTGTTTTGTGTTGTGTTGTTTTGAAAGATTTTTGATGCATGTCTACATCCCCACAGTTGTTATTCATCTATCCTCTGAAGAAGACCCATTGGGGTCGAAACGCGTCAGCATTCTACTGTTTTGATCTTTTTGCCTTAGGTGTAAGTTACTGTACACTGGTCCCGGTCACGGGCATTGCTTTTTATCAACTTTGTACTCCATTTCATGTCTTGACTTTTAACGTCAGCATTTACCTTTTTTATACTTTTTTGTACCAATAAAAATTACCTTCGATCATCCATTCACTTTGAATTGTATATTACTGGCTGCATTAAAGCCCCGTTAGAGTTTTTTTTTTTTCATTTTTTCTAAGCATCTTGTGGGGTGCGCAGCCCTTCCGTCTGCACTCTCCTGAGTGTCCCCTTTTTTTCCTCTTAAGTGGCTAGCTAACAGTTACGATCAGTGAAGTCATCCTGTGGATCCAACTCTGCAAGTGCAAGGCATAAAAGTTCCGAGCCTCACCATTAGAAGCTCTGACATTGGAATTCCAAGAACCCAAAGCCTTTCTCTATTCTGCCTGTGGCTATGAGTAAACCCCAACATCCTCAGTACTCCCACCACAGATCCTTACAATAAGCAATAATGTTGACTTGGAATGAAATGTTGACAATAATTTCTCAGCTAATTTAATTCAGCTTTTTCAGTGCAACTGTTAAAGACTTCTGACCAGAACCACATACTTACACATATTGCTGGCAACATAATAGTCCCAACCAGATAACTGTCATCAAGTAACATGGCCAGTTCAATATTGTGACGGACAGCCTAGTACCCTGATTGGGTGTTTCCATCAAGATACAGCTTCCTCCACTCTAGAACCAGGAACCAAGTATTATAGCTGATAATTGCACCCAAGAACTATATGACACTAGCTTATGTGCAAACTGGAACTGACTTTATTGTAAATTCACACAGAATATATACCATACAAAATCAAGAGCTTGATCACGTTATCCTAAACAATGCAAACGGTAAACAGTAAGATAATCAACAGCCAGACAATGCTTTGATCAATCAGGGATCTAACAATAGTTTGGTAAGGAGGTGAAGTGGACACAATACAAGCAGACAGACAGAAATAATAGGTGACTCATTTAACAACGGGGATTTGCACCTAGGAGACACACAATGGGTAATTATACAATGAGAGAAAGACACCTTAATAAACAGATTACACATAACAGCAGGAGACACCAGCATCAGGTTGTTTGAGCTGATTATATTAACATCTATTCTGAGTCTCTGGGTCAAGGGGGGTGAAGCAGTCATTGCTGGTTTGAGCACAGAGGCCCAAAATCTGTATCCAGGTCCTAGGTTCTCAGATTCTGTTTCGGGGAGATATGGACCCGAATCCAAAGCAAAACTACTCCAAAGGTCCCCCAGGCACACACATCCCAAAGAATAGAGCTCCCTCAAAAGCCAGGGACCATAGTCAGTAGGCTAGAGGCTACCCTGCAGTCCCCTCCAAAAGCCCCTGTCCTGGTTCAGTCTGTCACAAATATTATTTCAATCACACAGGTTTTGCAGCTCTGTGTAGAAATTGTGATAAAAAAGGGAAAAACATCACTTAAATATTAAATATTATTACATTAAATAAATTTGATACGTGACTGACTCACCCCTTTTGGGAGTGGGAGATCCCAGTGCCAATTAACAGTCTGGAAAAAAAGGGTAAACTAAGGTATTAGGATGCCAAAGTGAAGGTGACTCCAACGGGAAACACACAGCGGTATAATTATCAAAAATTATGTTTATTAATACAAATGGTAAAATTCACAAAAAAGCAACTGTCAGAGAACCATTACAAACGCTCGTTCCCGTGTGCCAGCCAGACGTGCGGCACGAATGTGTGAACCCCGGACCAGGCACGCACGTTAGTACTCTCATATGAAGGAATGCACGTTGGCGTGGGCATGTCCGCAAGCTAACGAATCACAGCACAGGGCGCCCTATTTAAAGGATCAGCATACTAGTATCAGTGCTGGATTGTCTCAGCTAGTTCCTGTATCCTTGATTGCTGTTTGATTAAACCTTGATCCTGAAACCTTGGCCTTCCTGACTACTCTTTTGGATTATCCCTGCAACTCTGTTTACTTCTGCTTCCTGTACTGAACTCGGCTTGAACTTCTGACCACGGCTCTGTCTTCCGATCTTGTACCTCTCTGCCAGCCCATTGCCAACTTCCGCTAGCCCCTGACTACGAACCTGCCTATCGATTGTGCACCTTCCTGCCAGCATGTTGCCGACTCCTGCTTGTTCCCAACCTTGCAAGTTCTCCTGTTGGACTTTCCTGAACCTATCCAGGATCAACATCTCACCAGCATCTCTAGGCTCCGGTGTTCCTGATCCTGCCAACAGGCACCTGCCCCCTTCCGTTGCCCTAGCAGCCCTGTCTCCACCTCCAGGGGTGTTAGGACCGGAACCGTGCAAGAGGCCACCCTCATCATTTCGGACTCCACAGTAAGGTACGTGACAGTACAATCCAGCCAAATGGAGTCTGAAAGGGGGGCCTCAGCTATGGATGCTCTGTGCCAACAGATTGCAAACCTCACTCAAGCAGTCCAAGGCCTGCAGGATGGCTATCAACGACTTGAGCAACGAGTGGAGTCTCTCTCTCCAAGCACCTCGGCACGCCAGACAGCCGCAGCACCTGCACCGTCGATCTCAACTTCTACTCCCACAGTAGTGGTGCCACCCCCAGAGCCACGAGCTCCTGCTCCAGAAAGATTCATGGGAGACCGCAGTAAATTCTGCGCTTTCAGAAACACTTGCCATCTGTATTTCCTACTTCAGCCTCGCACCTTCTCCTTGGAAAGTACCAAGGTGGGATTCATCATCTTGTTTCTACAGGGAGAACCCCAGACCTGGGCTCACCATCTATTAGAACAAGCTAGTCCCTTGCTAGGCACCATGGACTCTTTTTTGGATAAAATGGCTAAGCTTTATGATGACCCTCAGCGCACCACTACAGCTGAGGCTAGTCTCCACTCCCTCCAGCAAGGCCGTAGGCCTGTGGAGGACTATGTCACAGACTTTAGACGGTGGAGTTCCGACACACAGTGGAATGACGCCGCTCTTCTTTTCAGTTCCGCTCAGGACTGTCAGAGGCATTGAAAGATGAACTAGCTCGGGTGGGGGTCCCCAATTCTCTTAAAGAACTGATTCAGCTATCAATTCAGATCGATCGCCGGCTGAGGGAGCGAAGATCTGAAAGAACCAGCCAATACAGGCCCATGTGGATGTTACCTAGGGTACCCAGTCACCCACCTATTCCTGCAACCCCACTATCTGCTCCAGTCACTGAAGCTCCCGAGCCAATGCAATTAGGCCTTCTTCGTGCCCCATTGACACCAGAAGAGAAGCAGCGCTGCCGTATGAATAATCTCTGCCTTTACTGTGGAGGAGTTGGTCATTACGCCAACATGTGTCCTAGCAAGACTCATAAGTGTGTCTCTCCTTCTCTTGATCCTTGTGCTTTGACTCTATCAAGATCAACTCACATTGCTGTTCCTGTCTCCCTACAGCTTCCAGAAGGGGCACTCCAGGTCCAGGCCATCGTTGACTCAGGCGTCTGTAGTTGCTTCGTCGACCATGCCTTCGCCCTGCAACACAAGATTCCTCTACGTCCCAAGCAACACAAATTGTCCATATGACTAGCTGATGGGTCCAACATCAAATCTGGGCCCATCATTCAAGAAACTCAACCTCTGCCCGCTGATATCTCACCCAACCACCAAGAACTGTTGTGCCTAGATGTGATATCCTCACCGCTCTTCCCAATCATCCTGGGAATGCCATGGTTGCAAGCACACAACCCACAGATCGATTGGACAACCGGCAAGGTGGTCTTTCAGTCTGCCTATTGCCTCCATAACTGCCTCCAAACCCTCCACCACTCAGTACCAGTTGTTGGGTCGTCTCAAACCCACATCCGAATCCCAAGATCTTGTTCCACCCGTATACCATGATTTCCTGGATGTCTTTGATAAACAGAAAGCAGACACCCTTCCTCCCCACCGGGCCTACGATTGCCCAATTGAACTTTTACCAGGGGCAGAAATCCCCTTTGGCCGAATTTTCCCCCTCTTGGAACCTGAACTCTTGGTCCTGAAAGACTATGTCAACGAGAACCTCAAAAAGGGGTTCATCCGACACTCTACTTCTCCAGCCGAAGCAGGAATATTCTTTGTTGAAAAGAAGGACCACTCACTCTGGCCGTGTGTGGATTACAGGGAACTAAATCGGATTACCGTTAAAAACCGCTACCCCCTGCCTCTAATTCCAGAATTACTCCAGAGACTCCACTCTGCAACGATTTTCACCAAGTTGGATCTACGAGGTGCTTACAACTTGATCAGGATCAGAAAGGGTGATGAGTGGAAAACGGCCTTCCGGACGCGGTTTGGCCATTTCGAGTACCTCGTTATGCCCTTTGTGTTATGTAACGCACCAGCAACTTTCCAGCATTTCGTAAATAATATTTTCAGAGACTTCCTAGACTTATTCATGATCGTTTATCTAGACAACATTCTGATTTTCTCGGTTTCCCTGGAACTACATCGTGACCATGTGAAACAGGTCCTTCTTAGGTTAAGACAAAATGGACTCTGTGCCAAGGCCGAGAAATGTGAATTCGAACGGCAGACCATTCACTTTCTCGGACTAGTAATCTCTACAGGAGGGATGGCAATGGATCCTCAAAAGGTCGCAGCCATAATGTCCTGGCCGCCTCCCATTGACAAGAAAGGGGTACAATGGTTTATTGGTTTCTCCAGTTTTTACAGGAAATTTATTAAAAACTTTTAGGGTATCATCATGCCCATCACGCAGCTCACCAAAAAACAGAATCGCTTTCAGTGGACAGAGGTAGCTCAAGCTGCTTTTGACAAATTAAAGAGACTATTCACCTCTGCCCCGGTATTAAAGCACCCTGATCCTGCCCTTCCATACATACTGGAAGTAGATGCTTCAGAGAGCGCTGTAGGGGCCATCCTGTCTCAGCGCCAAGGACCTAAAGCTTTAATGCACCCTGTGGCCTTTTTTTTGAAGAAATTAGGGCCTTCAGAAAGGAACTACGATGTGGGGGACCGGGAACTGTTGGCAATCAAATCGGCTCTGGAAGAGTGGCGGTACCTGTTGGAGGGAGCAACACACCCAATACTGATCTTCACAGATCACAAAAATTTAGAGTATCTCAGGACTGCTAAACGTTTCAGACCCAGACAAGCAAGATGGGCTCTTTTTTTTTTCTCGCTTCAGTTTTCATATAACCTACCGGCCCGGATCCAAGAATGTGAAACCAGACGCGTTGTCGCCTATGTTCACGGAAATCGAGGTTCCACCTCAAACGGATACCATATTACAGGCTGGGAATTTTTTGCTCACACAAAATGATTTAATGACACAGATACGTCAAGCATGCAGGAGAATCTCTCTGCCTCCAGATAGGAACCTTCAAGAAGACGATAGGCTCTATTGGCAGGGGAATAAAATTTTCGTACCACAGAATCTGCATACTACTATTTTACAAGTGTGCCATGACTATCCGCTGGCCGGCCATTTCGGGGGACACAAGACCATGGATTTGGTCCACAGACATTTTTGGTGCCCCAGCTTAGCAAGGGACTGCAGGAAATATGTCGGCTCATGCTCAATTTGTCTCAGAAACAAGAACAGCAAAAGCAAAGCATGGGGATTATTAAGACCACTACCCATTCCTGAAAGACCCTGGGATAAGATTGCGATGGATTTTATTGTAGAGCTCGCTCCATCGGAAGGATTTTCATCCATCTTTGTAGTGGTGGACCGCCTCTCCAGGATGTCACATTTTGTCCCCATGAAAGGGACCCCATCAGCAACAGAAACTGCTTAAGTTTTTATTAAAGAAGTGGTGAGATTGCATGGAATCCCTAGTGACATTGTTTCAGATCGTGGAGTGCAGTTTACTTCAAGATTTTGGAAAACACTGTGCGAAGCACTGGGCATCAAACTAAATTTCTCCTCAGCGTATCATCCCCAGTCCAATGGACAGACTGAGCGTACCAACCAAACGCTAGAACAATACCTGCGATGCTTTACCTCTTTTTCCCAGGAAGATTGGGCCTCACTATTGCCCTTGGCAGAAATCGCATTTAACAACTCTACCCATACAGCTACCAACCAATCTCCCGTCTTCTCTAATTATGGGTTCCATCCCTCTTTCTTGCCAACGCTAATTCCAGACTCTCCGTTACCAGCTGTTCAGGACAGACTAAATTTCCTTGCTACTAATAACCAGGTGCTGAGAGAGACCATTGCCAGGGCACAGGAGGTTAATAAAAGATTCTTTGACAGAAAGAGGAGAGGAGAACTGGATTTGAAAGTGGGTGACCGTGTGTGGCTTGCCCGTCCAGGAAATTGGAACCTAAATATCTGGGACCTTTCCCAGTCAAGAGAAAGATCAATTCAGTGGCGTATGAACTTGAACTTCCCGACACATTCAAGATACATCCTGTGTTTCATACTTCCTTGTTGAAACCTGACGTCGTTAATCCCTTTCCAGGATGCGAAATGGGGCCCCCAGAGGCCATAATGGTGGATGGGGAGGAGGAGTTCGAGATCGAGACCATTGTGGACTGCAGAAAAAGGCAAGGACATAATCAATATTTAATTAAATGGAAAGGTTTTGGCCCAGAAGAAAACTCCTGGGAACCGGAAGCAAACCTTCATGCCCCAAGGCTTATACAAGCCTTTCATCGCTCTCATCCAGAACGAAGGATCCAGAGGGGCATCCGGAGGCTGCCCGTAAGGAGGGGGCAATGTCAGAGAACCATTACAAACGCTCGTTCCCGTGCACCAGCCAGACGTGCGGCACGAATGTGTGAACCCCGGACCAGGCACGCACGTTAGTACTCTCATATGAACAAGTGCACGTCGGCGTGGGCATGTCCGCAAGCTAACGAATCACAGCACAGGGCGCCCTATTTAAAGGATCAGCATACTAGTATCAGTGCTGGATTGTCTCAGCTAGTTCCTGTATCCTTGATTGCTGTTTGATTAAACCTTGATCCTGAAACCTTGGCCTTCCTGACTACTCTTTTGGATTATCCCTGCAACTCTGTTTACTTCTGCTTCCTGTACTGAACCCGGCTTGAACTTCTGACCACGGCTCTGTCTTCCGATCTTGTACCTCTCTGCCAGCCCATTGCCAACCTCCGCTAGCCCCTGACTACGAACCTGCCTATCGATTGTGCACCTTCCTGCCAGCACGTTGCTTACTCCTGCTTGTTCCTGACCTTGCAAGTCCTGTTGGACTTTCCTGAACCTATCCAGGATCAACATCTCACCAGCATCTCTAGGCTCCGGTGTTCCTGATCCTGCCAACAGGCACCTGCACCCTTGCCCTAGCAGCCCTGTCTCCACCTCCAGGGGTGTTAGGACTGGAACCGTGCAAGAGGCCACCCTCGTCATTTCAGACTCCACAGTATGGTACGTGACAGCAACCTTCACCACACCATCAGAAAAACATTCATGACAACGTTGTCAGAAACCCAGTGCAGCTCTATGCACTTTCAGTATGAAATAAAACTGTATTTTATCCACGTAGGACAAATCAACTGGATTATTTGATTGTCTTTCCCTCTTCTGCAGTTATAATCATGCTCTGTTTCCTAACCCACAGCTCCTTTTGTTGAACTAAGCAACATAAAATGTTTTTGGGTTTGGGGGAGCATGTGACTCTTACCTACCATCCATGACACAGCAAAGAATCACAAATCCCCTCCAATACCATATGGGGCAGGGAATAAGTTATTAGGCCGAAGAAGCTTATTCCAGATCCATTTGAAACTTGCAGTGCTCCTATTTTCATTGCTACAAGTGAGCAGCGCAGTGGGAAAATGAAACGAAGGTAAGTTTTGCAGTTAAGTAAATCAGTTGTTTTGCCATGCATGGACAAAGTACAGATTCACTTTAAAAGATGCCTATATTCTGCTGGAGTCATCAATAAGTTATCCCTACAGACAAATAATAGATGGCCTCTACATAAGAATAAATATTTTTTTTTTCTGTAAATGCCAAAAGAAGTGGTCTGCACAGCAAAAAAAATCCTACAAGAACATAAAAAAGTGGGTATACAACTTTGGGGAGGGAGTGAGGGGTAGCTGGAAGAGGGGTAAGGAACTTAAAGGATAATTATCTTTGAAATAAGGTCTTCTAGCTTCCCTAATACATAAAGGTCATTATGTTATATTTTTCGAACTTCACAAAGTTCCACTTTTTAGCGACAATTGCACATTTCTATTCTATAATCCCATGCACAGTCTGTGATAAACTAGTAAATAAAACAAGTAAGAAACTGCTGTAAACGACTTTTATCCTTATTACTAGGGGCATCCTGACTGTGCTGTTGTCTTTTAGTGTGCCGCTGAAGCCTTTCATTTTGCTAAATATCCCTTAGGAGTCAGTCTTGCTTTATCGCTTATATTATTTTAATGGAGGAAAGTGGATGAAAAAAAAAAAAACATCATGCATAAGTCTAGAACTTTCAAATAAGAGTAAAATATTGTATGACTATATTTTACGGTTCAACTGAGTAATAACAAAAAGTGGTTATAAAGCCTAAACATGTTTTACCCTAAAGCGGAGTTCCACTTGGTTTTGTGTTTATTAAAAGTCAGCAGCTACAAAATGTGTAGCTGCTGACTTTTAATAAACACACACTCACCAGTCCCACGGTCCAGCGATGCAGCCGCCTGAGCCCTTGGTTCTCTCTCTGGCGCCGGCATTACAAGTGTGGGCACCCAGCTATGACAGCTTGCGGCTTCACAGCAGGGTACGCACTGTGCATGTGCAAGTCGCGCTGTGCTTCTTCAATGGCCTGTCAATCTTCTGGGACCTGTGACATGCCCCAGAAGATTGCAGGGAGGGAGGGGGAGAGGATAACTTCCGCTCGAATTGCCTAGGCGGTTGGAGCGGAAATGGGACCTGTAAAAACTAGGTACCAACCCCCCAAAAAAATTATATGCCAAATGTGGCATGTAAGGGGGTGAGGAGTCCTTAAAGCGGAAGTCCTTTTTTGGGTGGAACTCCGCTTTAAAAGAGAAGTATGGGTTTTTTTTTGCCAAATTTCTACTTACCTAGGTGGATGCAGCATTGGTCGGATGCTGCATCTGTCCCCTGGTGCCTCTGCACTGAGAACCGATCAATCGAACACCATTGATGGCTCGGTTCTCACAGATGCCCGAGAGGAGAGCTGCTGACTGTCAACCAGCAGCTCTCCTCTCTGCTTCTCAATGCTCACTTGAGTGCTGAGCTGTGGAGGGGCGGGGACCGGCCATCTCAGCAGCTTGCTGAGACAGGCATCAGTCCAGGCACCTGGCAGATCCAGACTTCATTGTCATGATGAAGCGGTGCCTGAACTGATTTCTCTCTCCCCTCACCTCTTGGTCTCACAGTCTTTATTGAGGCAGCAGGAGCCATTGGCCCCACAGCTGACAATCAAAGCCAGTGACGAGGGAGTAGGGGGCGAGGCCGAGTTCCAATGTCTGTGTCTATAGACGCAAGCAGCGTAGCTCAGGAGCAAGCCCACGAGTGACCCTATAGGAAGCGGCTTCCTATGGGGGCATTTGTCAGAGAGGAGGTGCCAGAAACAAATACATTTACAAGCACTTTAAGAACACCAAATTGTCTTTCTATTATGATAAAATATTTCCTTTCTAAAAAAGTGCTTAAAGCTGACTTTTTTTCCTTTTAATAATTCTGCTTCTTTCCCTCTTCTTTCACACAATTGTAATTTATTATAATTTTTTTTAGTGGGGAAATACCTTAATTTTGAGCTGTAGCCCAGGCTTCTAACTTTCTTCTTGCCTAGGCAAGAATGACCCAGCTGCCAGTAGCCTCCTGGGATACTCACATCATGCATACGAGGCTTCATGTCAATCTTCAATGTACTGCACATGCACTTCCTTGCGTCATCAGAGGGCTGGCTGTAAGAACTTTGAAGAGATAGCTGGCTCCCGATGAGGTACCTGTTGTGCAGCAGTGGGCAGGCGGATTACAGCAGGACAGTGCTGGATATGCTAGATATGTGAGTATGTTTATTAAGAATAACCCAGGAAATAAGGTAAGAAGGGAAAGAGAAACATATTTAATGTGGGGTATTATGCTCCTCTGTAATAATGTCAGGTAATGAATGTAGTTTGATGAGTAATTACATAAGCAGAAACTATTTCTCTTATCCGGTTTCTAGTTCTCTAATCTACATAATAATCACAATGTAAAAAAAAGAAACACAACTTGCATCATTTTAAAGAAATTGGAACAAAGCTTATTGTGAAAGCAACATCAAAGAAAGTGAACTTTTATAGTGACTTAAAACAAATGCACTGAGATCTATTATTATGATCAATATATTGTACTCTGAGGAAAATAATTTCTGAACCATCTGTTAAAAGCTAAACACAGGTGCATATACGTTGTATATAATTGAATTTATCGAGCATTCTGCCTTAAAAGCATGCAATCCAGCATTTCATGTTTATATATAAATATACACTGCCATTTTCATAAAGAAATTGCAGCCTCCCTATAAGTTTCCTTTAAAGTTGTAGTAAACATTTTAAATAGCCGAATGACGGCTACAGCACAGATCTGCTTTGCAATAGACGTCCTCCCCTTTGCAAGCTAGCTGCGCTCCCCTGCAGGGCGCGCACGGCGCGTGCTGTGATCACCCGAGTTATCGAGACCCGGGTGATCACAGATCAGAGTAAGGGGTCGATCCCGACCCCTTACCACGTGATCAGCTGTCAGCCAATAACAGCTGATCATGTGATGTAAACAGAGGATCGGTAATCGTTTTTTTTTCTTCCCACGCTGACAGTGTGAGGAGAAAAAAAAGCCGATCACCGGCTTCTGTTAAAGGGAAATCGGTCACGAGCAGGGAGAGGCGAAGCCGCCTCATATGTGCCCACAGTGCCCACCAATCAGTGCCCACCAGTACATCAGTGCCCACCTATTAGTGCCCTTCAGTGCCACCTATCAATGCCCTTCAGCGCCACCCATCAGTGCCACCTCAGTGCCCACCAGTGCCACCTCATCAGTGCTCACCAGTGCCACCTATTAGTGCCCATCAGTGCCGCCTTATCAGTGCCCATCAGTGTTGCCTTATCAGTGCCCATTAATGCAGCCTATCGGTGCCCACCAGTGCAGCCTATTAGTGCCCATCAGTGCAGCCTATCAGTGCCCATCAGTGTAGCCTCATCAGTGACATCAATGAAGGAGAAAAATTACCTGTTTGCAAAATGTATTAACAAAATATAAAACGGTTTTGTATTTTTTTTTAATTCGGTCTTTTTTAATTTTTTTAACAAAAAATAAAAAACCCAGAGGTGATCAAATACCACCAAAAGAAAGCTCTATTTGTGGGGGAAAAAATGATAAAAATGTCATTTGGGTACAGTGTAGCATGACTGCACAATTGTCATTCAAAGAGTGACAACGCTAAAAGCTGAAAATTGGTCTGGGCAGGAGGGGGATTTAGGTGCCCAGTAAGCAAGTGGTTAAAAAACTTGCTAATACACTTAGGGGTTTATTTACTAAAGGCAAATCCACTTTGCACTGCAAGTGCACTTGGAAGTGCAGTCGCTGTAGATCTGAGGGGGACATGCAAGGAAAATAAAAAACAGCATTTTTGCTTGTACGTGATGGGATAATAAAATCAGCAGCGCTTCCCCTCATTTCAGATCTTCCCAAAATTCTGACTAGTATTATCAGGGCCGCTGATAGGGGGGACCACCAGTCCTTCTGTAGGGGGTCTGGGAACACAGGGGGGCCCAAACAGCAGGGGGTGCAGCAGGGTGGCCGGGGAAATTATAGAATAGTAAACCCTGTGCAGCAATTACAGAATAGAGAGCCCTGCATGACTCTCTGCAGCAGCTAAAAGCCAGTTTTTCTACCTCCCGCTGGCTTTCAGCTGCTGCAGGTAGAGACACATGGCATCTTCTTGCAATTGCTTCCCCTGCACTGATCCCCTTGCCTTTCCTGCCTTCTTCTGATTCCCTAGTGTGCTTTCCAGGCACTGTGCCATCACCCACCCCCTCCCGTCCCTTCCATGCTACCAGCTTCCCTGTCCTGCCGGTTGCTGTGGGTACAGGGCATGTGTCAGATGGAGAGCAGAAGAAGGGGCTGGTAAATATGTCATTTACGGGCCCCTTCCTATGTTTGAATGGACAGTGATCAGTACATAAAAATTTAAAAATATAATAACGAATTGTAAAAAAAAAAAAAAAAAATTAAAATTTTTAAAAATTACACAAATCATTTAAAAAAAAATTATAACAATTTTTTTTTTAAATGTAAAAAATTATTTTACAATTTTTAACAAAATTATTTAAAAAATGAAGGGCTAATTCACATTCACAGGTTCTCTGGCCCATTTAAAAAAGACACTTATTCACACTGTACAGGTCACATCATCTATGTGAATCACAGAACTTTTTAATAACTCCAATACAGTTTTATCTTTTACATTTAGTAATTTAGATTTTTTTTAGAATTTGTAAGCTATGTTATGTTTGTGTCCGCCAATGATGATTTTAGTGTATTTTTAAGGAAAATATTGTCTTGATATGTCCGGGGGATGCTGTCAGGTAGGCTGTATGGGGCCCTGTAATTTATAACAGCAGCTCTGAGTAAAATGATACCAAAAAAGATGCTTGACGTTCCCTAATGCTTTTATATATACAGTATCTCACAAAAGTGTGTACACCCCTCACATTTTTGGTAAATATTTTATTATATCTATTCATGTGACAACACTGAAGAAATGACACTTCGTTACAATGTAAAGTAGTGAGTGTACAGCTTGTTTAACAGAGTAAATTTATTGTCCCCTCAAAATAACTCAACACACAGCCAATAATGTTTAAACCGCTGGCAACAAAAGTGAGTACACCCCTAAGTGAAAATGTCCCAATTGGGCCCAAAGTGTCAATATTTTGTGTGCCCCCCCATATATTTCCAGCACTGCCCTAACTCTCTTGGGCATGGAGTTCACTAGAGCTTCACGGTTGCCACTGGAGTCCTCTTCCACTCCTCCATGACGACATCATGGAGCTGGTGAATGTTAGAGACCTTGCGCTCCTCCACCTTCCATTTGAGGATGCCCCACAGATGCTCAATAGGGTTTATGTCTGGAGACATGCTTGGCCAGTCCATCACCTTTACCCTCAGCTTCTTTAGCAAGGCAGTGGTCATCTTGCGGTGTGTTTGGGGTCGTTATCATGTTGAAATACTGCCCTGTGGCCCAGTCTCCAAAGGGAGGGTATCATGCTCGGCTTCAGTATGTCACAGTACATGTTAGCATTCATGGTTCCTTCAATGAATTGTAACTCCCTAGTGCTGTCAGCACTCATGCAGCCCCAGACCATGACAATCCCACCACCATGCTTGACTGTAGGCAAGACCACTTGTCTTTGTACTCCTCACCTGGTTGCCGCCACACACGCTTGACACCATCTGAACCAAATAAGTTTCTCTTGGTCTCATCAGACCATAGGACATGGTTCCAGTAATCCATGTCCTTTGTCTGCTTGTCTTCAGCAAACTGCAGGCTTTCTGTTGCATCATCTTTAGAAGAGGCTTCCTTCTGGGATGACAGCCATGCAGACCAATTTGATGCAGTGCGCGTGGTATGGTCTGAGAACTGACAGGCTGACTACCCACCTCATTCAACCTCTGCAGCAATGCTGGCAGCACTCATACGTCTATTTCCCAAAGACAACCTCTGGATGTGACGCTGAGAACGTGCACTCAACTTCTTTGGTCGACGATGGCGAGGCCTGTTCTGATTGTAACCTGTCCTGTTAAACCGCTGTATGGTCTTGGCCACCATGCTGCAGCTCAGTTTCACGATCTTGGCACTCTTTTAATACCCTAGGCCATCTTTATGTAGAGCAACAATTCTTTTTTGCAGATCCTCAGAGAGTTCTTTGCCATGAGGTGCCATGTTGAACTTCCAGTGACCAGTATGAGAGAGTGAGAGCTATAACACCAAATTTAACACATCTGCTCCCCATTCACACCTGAGACCTTGTAACAACTGTAGCGCACTACCCCCGTAAGAGCTGCTGTTTGTTTGTTATATCCGTAAATCACATTCGCCACTAAGCACATCGCAGCCCATAGAAACAGTCCATATTGTTCTTTTTCTCTTGCTTTTATTTACATAACTTGAACTGAGACAGGGAAAGGGTTTTCTGAGATGCTCTTTTTACCTCTTCATAATCTTTCCTTTGCCTTCCCATGCAAATACTTATGCCCCGTACACACGGTCGGATTTTCCGATGGACATTGTCCGATCGGAGCATGTTGTCGGAAATTCCGACCGTGTGTGGGCTCCATCGGACATTTTCCATCGGATTTTCCGACATACAAAGTTGGACAGCAGGAGATAAAATTTTCCGACAACAAAATCCGATCGCGTCAATTCCAACCGTGTGTGGCCTGTTCCGACCCACAAAGTGCCACGCATGCTCAGAAGAAATTCCAACACGGGACAGCTCGTTCTGGTAAACTTAGCATTCGCAATGGATACAGCACTTTCATCACGCTGCAATGTTCAAAATGGTTTAATACAGCGCACTCTCTTCTTCTTTATAATGTGACAAGAATTAAGTAGTTTTGATGCTCGTATTCACACACACTTCTCACAAACTTCTTTCGTTACTATTTATCGGGATTCCCTCAATATATTTTGATTTCTCACATCTGACAACATAATTTTTTTTTTTTTTTTTACTTTAATGTAGAATCTTTTTTTGTGTTTCTCTTTTTTAATTTTTTTTTTGGTGATTTTGATTTGTACTCCCGAAAATGTTTGTGTGTTTTTTGTGACAAGTTCCCACAACACCATTGATATGTTGTTCTATTTAATCTGTAGGAGATTGTTTGGTGTTGTTGTCCCTTGTTAATTTAACATTGTACTTTAGAAATGTACCTGAATCGTCACCAACAAACGGTCCTTTTTGGATGAAAACACACACAGGAGAGTATAATTTACCTTAAAAATTTTATTAAGGGGTCACAACTATAAACAAAGAGGGAGGCAACGCTGGAGAAACTGCAGAAGTGGGTGAAGCCTTGGACCCCCAGGGCAGACATCAATTATTTAAAAGCAAAATTGGTGGCCTGAGGAGTCCATATCTAAGGGAGGGCAGTCTGGTCCAGAATTCCCAGAGATCCGGAAAGCAGCAGATGACATCTGTGTCCCCAGGCTTTTGTCAGACCAGACTGAACCCAGGGCAATCACTCTTTGGTCTTCCTTCCACGCCTCCTTCCAGCCTTTGGCTGTGGTGGTGGAGTTGTGGCAGCAGGAGGAGGAGGAGGATCGTCGATCTCAATGACATCCGTCTTGTGTGTCAGTTCCCCACTCTCCCCCTTACGTAGGACTTTATAAATCAGGTCCTCAGAGATCTTGCGTTGGCCCTCCTGCATGCCCTGCAATTTGGTGGCAGCCATGCAGGCAAAGGCCTCTTCAGGACTGGGGAAGGCTCTGAGGGACGCCAAAGCCTCCTGGATCAGCCTGTATGCTGAATCCTGCACAGGACTGGGAGTGGCCTTCCTGGCCCTTTTGTATGGAAGGCGGAGGGGAGGAACCTGAGACTCAGTCAGGCTGCGACTGGTCCCAGGCTTCTCTTGGCTGACACTTAGCCCCGCCTCCTCCTGGCTGCCACTAATCCCCGCCTCCTCCTGGCTGACACTAATAATCCCCGCCTCCTCCTGACTGCCACATTCCACAGCCTCCTCCTGGCTGAGGTCTTCCTGTGTATGAAAAAGGGACATAGTTTTAGTTTTTTTTACATCAATCACACACAATTTTCACCTCCGGACTGCTGCAAATTCAATGTTAACAAATATAACAGACTATTCTTCTGAGCCCAGCATTTTGCATTCTTGTCCCAATTTTGGGTGCCCACTACTGTCTATTAGGGATGAGCCAAACACCCCCCGGTTCGGTTCGCACCAGAACCTGCGAACGGACCGAAAATTCGCACGAGCGTTAGAACCCCATTGACGTCTATGGGACTCGAACGTTCAAAATCAAAAGTGCTCATTTTAAAGGCTAATTTGCATGGTATTGTCCTAAAAAGGATTTGGGGACCCGGGTCCTACCCCAGGGGACATGTATCGATGAAAAAAAAACTTTTAAAAACGGCCGTTTTTTCGGGAGCAGTGATTTTAATGATGGTTAAAGTAAAAAAAAAAAAAAAGTGAAATATTCCTTTAAATATCGTACCTGGGGGGTGTCTATAGTATGCCTGTAAAGTGGCGCGTGTTTCCCGTGTTTAGAACAGTCCCTGCACCAAATGTCATTTTTAAAGGAAAAAATCTCATTTAAAACTGCTTGCGGGTTTAATGTAATGTCGGGTCCTGGCAATATGGATGAAAATCAGTGAGACAAACGGCATGGGTACCCCCCAGTCCATTACCAGGCCCTTTGGGTCTTGTATGGATATTAAGGGGAACCCCGCACCCAAATTAAAATAAGGAAAGGTGTGGGGCCACAAGGCTCTATATACTCTGAACAGCAGTATACAGGCGGTGCAAACAAGACAGGGACTGTAGGTTTGTTGTTAAGTAGAATCTGTTTGTCATTTTGAACGGGTACATTTTTAACGTGTTTAGCTCCAGCCAAAAAATCTTTTTTAAGCTTTTTGGAAAACATAGGGAAGGGTTATCACCCCTGTGACATTTGTTTTGCTGTCTTTCCTCCTCTTTAGAAGATTTTACCTCACTTTTTGTCCCAATGACAAATGTTTTTTGAAAATTTGGGTTTTTTTGTGGAACAAGGATTGGAAAGCATCAGTGGAAAGGAGAAATGTTTTTCCCATATTAACACTTACAGGAGAGAATTTCCCTTCCTAGGGGTAGATTTCATCTCACTTCCTGTTGTCTCCTTCCGTTTGCAAGTAGGAGTCGTTTGTAAGTTAGATGTTTGAAAGTAGGGGCCTGCCCTATATACTCAGCATAAATTTGGGCCTTAGGTGTTGTTGTGGCCACAACAACGTAAGCCCTCACAGGGCCCTGCTGTGAAATATTAGATCAAGAATTGTAATTACATGCCCCTGTTAAACAGGGGCAGAAAAACTGGGCCTTTGGTGGTGGTGGTGCTGGTGCCACAACACTGTAAGTCCTCACTCGCTCTTGGTGGGTGCAGAAATGGGCCCTGCTGTGAAATATTAGATCAAGAATTGTAATTACATGCCCCTGTTGAACAGGGGCAGAAAAATTGGGCCTTTGGTGGTGGTGGTGGTGGTGGTGGTGGTGCTGGTGCCACAACACTGCAACCCCTCACAGACACTCTAGTTGGAATGCAGGAACGAGCCCTGCTGCAAAGTATTGCATCAAAAATTGTGATTACACGCCCCTGTTAAACAGGGGCAGAAAAATTGGGCCTTAGGCACTGGTGCTACAACACTGCAACCCCTCACAGACACTCTAGTTGGAACGCAGGAACGAGCCCTGCTGCAAAGTATTGCATCAAAAATTGTAATTACACGCCCCTGTTAAACAGGGGCAGAAAAATTGGGCCTTAGGCACTGGTGCTGGTGCCACAACACTGCAACCCCTCACAGACACTCTAGTTGGAACGCAAGAACGAGCCCTGCTGCAAAGTATTGCATCAAAAATTTTAATCACACGCCCCTGTTAAACAGGGGCTGAAAAATTGTGCCTTAGGCATTGGTGGTGGCGCCCAGAACCAAAAATGTTCTTTCAAGCTATCAGCGTGATGATTGAGGAGGAAGAGGATAATTACTCAGGGATAGTCACTCAGCATCAGCATAGGCAGTCTTTGAAGGGATCTGAGATTTAAAAAAAAATTATTCGGTTACATCAGCATCAGGTGCTTGGTAGCTGGTGGTGATCCAAGACTGATTCATTTTTATGAAGGTCAGTCGATCGACCGAGTCGGTGGACAGACGCACCCTGTGATCGGTTACAAAGCCTCCAGCAGCACTGAATGTGCGTTCCGAAAGAACGCTGGATGCAGGACAGGCCAGTAGCTCAATTGCATACTGTGCAAGCTCTGGCCAGTGATCCATCCTCAAGACCCAGTAACCCAGAGGATTTTCGGTGGGAAAGGTGTCCAAGTCTGATCTTGCCCCTAGGTATTCCTGCACCATGTAAAACAGACGCTGGCGATGGTTGCTGGAACCGATCATACCTTGGGGCTGCGGACCAAAAAATTGTCTGAACGCATCGGTCAGACGGCCACCTTCTCCACCGCTCCTTCTTTGACTGACCGAAGCCTCAGCAACACGTTGTCCAGAAACAGGAGTTTGTAACCTCCCAGTCTCTGGGAACGCGTTGCACAGACCTTTCTGCAAGGCCTCCCGAAGATGTTTCATCCTCTGCTCCCTCTGCGATGGCAAGATAAGGTCCGCAACCTTACCCTTGTAACGTGGATCAAGGAGGGTTGCCAGCCAGTATTGGTCCTTCTCCTTGATACCACGAATACGAGGATCCTTACGCAGGCTTTGCAGGATCAGGGAGGCCATGCAGCGTAGGTTTGCTGAGGCATTCGGTCCGGAGTCCTCTGGGTCACTAAGGACGACATGGTCCACAGCCACCTCCTCCCAGCCACGTACAAGTCCATGTGTTTCTTGGGACTGATCCCTTAAAGACTGCTGCTGATGCTGAGTGCCAGGCTCCACCTCCATACTGACACAATCTTCCTCCTCTTCCTCCTCGTCCTCTTCCTGTGTGATCGGCGGGCATGCAGAAACACTGTCTTGATAAAGGGGGCCTTGAGAGCTAAGGAAGTCCTCCTCTTCCTGCCTCTGTTCTGCCTCAAGTGCCCTGTCCATTATTCCACGCAGCGTGTGCTCCAACAGGTGGACAAGGGGGACAGTGTCACTGATGCATGCACTGTCACTGCTCGCCATCCTCGTGGCCTCCTCAAATGGTGACAGGACAGTGTATGCATCCCTGATCATGGCCCACTGGCGTGGGGAAAAAAAACCAAGCTCCCCTGACCCTGTCCTGGTGCCATAGTCGCACAGGTACTCATTGATGGCCCTCTGCTGCGTGTGCAGCCGCTGCAGCATGGCCAACGTTGAGTTCCACCTGGTGGGCATGTCACAGATTAGGCGGTTCTTGGGCAGGTTAAACTCCTTTTGGAGGTCCGTCAGCCGAGCACTGGCATTATATGACCGGCGGAAATGCACACAGACTTTCCTGGCCTGCCTCAGGACATCCTGTAAGCCTGGGTACCTGCCCAAGAACCGCTGCACCACCAAGTTAAGGACGTGAGCCAAACAGGGCACATGGGTCATTTGTCCCTGTCGGAGGGCAGAGAGGAGGTTGGTGCCATTGTCGCAAACCACCATTCCTGCCTTAATTTGGCGTGGCGTCAACCACCTCTGAACCTGCCCCTGCAGAGCTGACAGAACCTCTGCCCCAGTGTGGCTCCTGTCCCCCAAGCACACCAGCTCAAGCACCGCATGGCATCTTTTGGCCTGCGTACTTGCGTAGGCCCCTTGAATGGCTACAGAGCACCGCTGGTTCCGAGGACAAAGCACAGGAAGAGGCCATGGAGGAAGAAGAAGAGGAGGGGGTGGAGGAGAGAGGTGTGTCACAATCATTAGCATTTTGGAGGCGTGGTGGCGGAACAACCTCCAACACTACTGCACCTTGTCCTGCATCCTTCCCAGCTGCCAGCAGAGTCACCCAATGCGCCGTGAAACTTAAGTAACGTCCCTGTCCATGCCTGCTGGACCATGAGTCAGCGGTAATATGCACCTTACCGCTGACCGCCCTGTCCAGCGAGGCATGGACATTGCCTTCCACATGCCGGTAGAGAGCCGGAATCGCCTTCCGTGAGAAAAAATGGCGTTTAGGTACCTGCCACTGAGGAACCGCACATTCCACAAACTCACAGAAGGGGGCAGAGACTACCAACTGAAAAGGCAGCAGTTGAAGTGCTAGCAATTTTGCCAAGCTAGCATTCAACCGCTGCGCATGTGGATGGCTGGGAGCAAACTTCTTTCGGCGGTGCAGCAGCTGGGGCAGGGAAATTTGCCTGGTACAATCTGACGTCGGTGTACCAAAAGCAGATTGCCCACAAGTACTTGGCTGTGACACACCTAATTCTACACCTTCATTCCTCACAGTGCAGGTCTCAGAGAGGACTGAAGGTATAGTGGGGTTGGAGATCTCAGCTGATGAGGAGCAAGAAGAGGTCCTCTTTGTTCTTTGGTGTGGGTCTTTTAGATACGCTTGCCAACGAACTACATGGCAGGTCAACATATGTCTGGTCAAGCATGTGGTACCCAAGCGGGAGATGTTTTGGCCACGCGAGATACGCTTGAGACATATGTTGCAAATAGCAGCGGTGCGATCTGATGCACTCGTCTTAAAAAAGGCCCACACCAAAGAACTTTTTGAATAACGCGCAGAGACTGCAGCGCCCTGCACATGTGGAGCTTTGGGGTGTGATGCAGTCAATGTGCTGCCCTTAGGCTGGCCCCTGGAGGGCATCCTGCCTCGTTGGTGATGTGCCGCCTCCTCCTCCTCCTCCTCTCTCCTATCAGGCACCCACGTTGAGTCAGTGACATCATCATCCCCTCCCTCCTCATCACTGGAGCAAACCTGGCAGTATGCTGCAGCAGGGGGAGCATGACTGCCAGATTGCTGTCCTTCTTTGGCACCCCCTCTGTCCGTGCTCACGTTATTGCCATCATCTAGCTCAGTATCATCATCAGAGCCTTCCAAACGCTGGGCATCCTCCTGGAGCATGTACCCAACACTGTGGTCAAACAGTTCGAGGGACTCCTCAGGAGGACATGGTGGGGCTAGGGAAGGAGTCACTGATGACATTGAGCTGAGGGAAGAGGCCGCTGCTTTGCCAGACAAAGTACCCTGGGCATGGGTGAGAGAGGATGAGGAGGATGAAGACGGCTTGGTCATCCACTCGACCAAGTCTTCCGCATGTTGTGGCTCAACACGGCCAGCTGCCGAAAAAAAGCCCAAGCGTGTCCCACGGCCACATGCTGATGAGGATGCACCGTCTCCATGACCAGCACTAGACACAGAGCCTGCTTGCCCTCTCTTATTGGCTTGTGACTGTCTGCCTCTCCTTCTTGGCCTTCCAGACATACTAATGGCCTGTAGCTGCACTAAGCTGGGATATGTATATATATATATATATATATATATGTACTGATACTGCAGCTAGCAAAATCAACTGCCTGCCTGTAGTATGAGAACACCACCAACCTTCTACAGGTAGCTTTAGCTGAACACTGTGAGGTGGACGCACCCCACTAACTTGTAGGTTTAGCTGAACACTGTGAGCAGGACGCACCCCACTAACTTGTAGGTTTAGCTGAACACTGTGAGGTGGACGCACCACACTAACTTGTAGGTTTAGCTGAACACTGTAAGCAAGACGCACCCCACTAACTTGTAGGTTTAGCTGAACACTGTGAGCAGGATGCACTGCACTAACTGTAAATAGTCTAGCTGCCTGACTGTGGTACTAATAGGATCAAAAGAACACCAGTAATTTTCTTCAGGTAGCTGTATATACTGTAACAAGACAAGCCTGCCTGTCAGTAAGAAGATAACAGGAACGGATCTAGCTGAACACTGTGAGCAGGACGCATTGCACTAACTGTAAATAGTCTAGCTGCCTGACTGTGGTACTAATAGGATCAAAGGAACACCAGTAATTTTCTTCAGGTAGCTGTAAATACTGTAACAAGACAAGCCTGCCTGTCAGTAGGAAGATAACTAGAACTGATCTAGCTAAACTGAATACAGTGTATATATATATATGCAACACATGGGATGCATATATATACACAATACACTGTAAGTGCAGCTAACTGACTGTTCTGCCTAATCTATCTAACTCAAATCAAATGTCACTGTCTGTCTCTCTCTCTCTCTCAATGAACACCGGAACACACACTACACAGGGCCGCCGTGCAGGCGGCCTTATATAGTGTGGGGTGTGTACTAAATCCCCTGAGCCATAATTGGCCAAAGCCTCCTTGGCTTTGGCCAATTATGGCTCTCTGTTCAGGCGGCGCTGTGATTGGCCAAGTATGTGGGTCATAGTGCATGCTTGGCCAATCATCAGCCAGCAATGCACTGCGATGCCGCAGTGAATTATGGGCTGTGACGCGCCACACGAATTTGGTGCGAACGGCCCATATCGTTCGCAATTCGACGAACGATCGAACAGCCGATGTTTGAGTCGAACATGGGTTCGACTCGAACACGAAGCTCATCCCTACTGTCTATTGATATGTAAAACACTTTTTTAATCAGCAATTAATGATCAATAATAACATCTAGTAAACATCATTTATTTATTGCCCAGAAATCTGTAGAAGAATGCTATACCTGACTCCAGCTGGGCTCCTCCACTTCTTCCTGGCTGGAAGGCCCAGGTTGGACATCGGAAGCCTCAGCTGGTATGGAAGGAAGAGTGGAAGGAAGAGTAGAGAGGGATTCCCTGACTTCAGTGTGGTCTGACAGAAATCGCAGTCTCTCATAGCAGTATAGGCCCAAGTTTAGATCCTACCTTCGTTAGCACGATCGGCGTCTCCGATGCTCCTTCCTCCGCTCACAAATCGTACGTAAGACGCGCGCGTTACGATTTATACAGACTGCGCATGCGTATAACTCCGCCCGCCCCTGACGTTCTTTCTATTCTATTCCCCGCCCCTTTTCGTTCGGCGCAGTGGAGGAAGAGCACATGGCGGATAGACAGCAGGATCGTGCTAAGTACAGCAACGAGGAGGAGGAGGGGGAGGAAAGGCCGGAGCCTAAAACGTCCCGATCCAGAAGGAGATTAAAGGACTCAAATATGTCCTTTGGGGAGATGTTGGAGATGGTGGACATCCTGAAGAGGGCCGACTATGATGGAAAGTATGGGCCTTACCCCAACCCCAATGTCCGAAAGGCCAAGATCATGGCGAAAGTGGTCAGAAGTCTGCACAGGAAATTCAGGGTACGACGATCGAAAGATCAGCTCAGGAAGCGGTGGTCGGACCAGAAATTATGAGAACATGAGCAGTACAGAAAGATCTGGAGAGTGCTGCAAAAAAGTAAGTAGTTGTGCTGTGTTCCTATTCTTTTTGTGTTTATTACGTTTGTGCTGCTCCATGTGCTTTTAGGAACTGTTGTACAGTTTAAAATGGCAACTTTCATGTTCATGGGCACATTATTCGTTCGGATCACACATTTTTATTTCGGACTATAAAATACCATTGTTTAGGCCATATGCATTTGGCCATCATTTTGAGGCCCTATACTTGTCTTCAAAGAATTTGGTTGTGTAGATGGCTTTGTTACTAGAATGAAATGCAAACTAGATTGTGTGTAAGGAGAGGACACTGAGAAGCTGTTTTCACATCTGGACACTGGAGCACTAGTGTAGGACACAAGAACACCATTTTTATTAGGGGGGCCACACAGGTGCTCCAGTGTATACTATAGGGGGGGCTACACCTGTGAAGCTTGTACCAAACAGGTAAAGTTTTGCAGCTTGACAAAGGACACTAAAAAAGCTACATCTTGGAACTCGGCTAAAATAGATAATTGTACCCCACTTCCAAGCAATGTTTCCTATTTCTAGTTCTGCCATCAAATATCTGTGTGCTAATTATACCATTTTTGTTTTACATAGGGGAGAAAAGACTCGGAGGACACCCCTCATCCGAGGAGAACAGAGCCCCCCCCCTCTGGAAGAAGGGGAAATCCACCCAACACAAGATGAGCAGGAGGAAGAAGACGTGGTGGAAGTAGTCACCACAACAGGTGAGTGCTGCGACCACAGGCTCAGATAAGAGATGGATGGCGGCATTTTTTTAGACCTAATTTATTTTGGGTTTCCTCTCTTTTTAGGTGATCGTGAGGTTGTGGATGAAGATCCTTTCACATCAGAAAGTGCCCAGATCGTGATCGGGGAGATCATGGGGTGTAATTTACAATTGGAAAACATCAAGCAAAATATCAATGATGTTATTCCAAAATATAAAAACATCATTGATATTTTGGGGCGAGTTTAAAACCCCTCCAAATCACTTTCTTCTTTTGTCTGCTACAATGTGCGAAATGTTTTTGTGATTTTTTCCAAAGCCAAATTTGGAGGATGCACACAATGTGTCAACATGTGCTATCTGCCATCACGGGAGATCAATGGACGCGTTTTGGGGGTGCAACCCCTTCCTCAATAATAAAGTAGCTGTGAGGAAGGGCTTTCTCCCCCAAAACACGTCCCTTGATCCCCCGTGATGGCAGATAGCACATGTTGACATTGTGAAATTTGTGTGCATCTTCCAAATTTGGCTTTTCCAGGGGTGATTTCCCCCCATCTGAACGCAATATCAAACACAGTTCCTAAATACTCATGTCTGATATTGCCTTCAAGTTCTACCAAATGTGAACTTTGTAAGATCAAGATTTGTGTCTTTCTTGTTGGTTTTACACAGGCCTGTTTTCTATAAAATGCACATTTTGATTTTGGATAATGACACCACAAAAATTGGTATACAACAAACATGTTGGTTTGTCAGAAAAACCTTTGGTAAATGCACATGTGATTGTGCAGGTATTAAAAAGATTGTTCATCAAGAATGTGTGGATTATTGTCTCAACACTACAACACTTTTGGGGTGATGTAATTGTTGTTTTATGAGAAAATGGGGGTAATTTCCTAAGGGCAAATCCACTTTGCACTACAAGTGCAGTTTCAGTGCAGTTGCAAGTGCACTTGTAGTGAAAAGTGTCTTTGCATTTAGTAAATAACAGCCAACAGTGCTTTGTATAAGGTTACACAATCACGACATTTTCTGCACTCCACACATTTCTGTCAGGGTTAGCTAAAACAAACACAAGCAGTAAATGTCCACAAAGAAGAGCCTGGGGGGAGATGCCTGTCGAGAACTTGAGGTCCTGCAGGCTTCTCCCTGTGGCCAAATACCGCAGGGTAGCGACCAACCTCTGCTCCGGAGTGATGGCTTGCCTCATGCAGGTATCCTGACTGCTGATATAAGGGGTCAGCGAAGCCAACAAACGGTGAAATACGGGGTCCGTCATCCGGAGAAAGTTCCTGAAATCATCAGGATTATTCTCACGGATCTCACGGAGCAAAGGCATATGAGAGAACTGGTCACGCTGAAGCAACCAATTCTTGGTCCATGAACTCCTCCCCACCCTGTTCATGGACTGGACTTGTGTCAAGGTCAGGACCCCAACACCAAGCCCCCGCACAGCACGAACTCTACAAGGAGTACACATACGAAACATGGCTAGAAAACGGTCGGCTGCTCAGAACGAAGTAACAGAACGCACTGAAGAACAGCAAGGCCTGTGAAGAGCAACCTGAAAAACAGCAACGAGCAGGCAAGATCACACAGAAAACTCTGATACGAACTGACTGCACGCACTGAAGAGCAGATACAAACCCACAAGCACAAACTGAACGGCAGAAAACGATCTGAAAGCCACGAGTCTGAAAAAGCGCGAATCGTCTCTCACCAAACTTTTACTAACACGAGATTAGCAAAAGGAGCCCAAAGGGTGCCGCGCTTGGTTCTGAACCGACCTTTTCTAGTCTCGTCGTACGTGGTGTACGTCATCGCGTGGTTGTCGATCGGAAATTCCGACAACTTTGTGCGACCGTGTGTAAGCAAAACAAGTTTGAGCCAACATCCGTCGGAAAAAATCCTAGGATTTTGTTGTCGGAATGTCCGAACAAAGTCCGACCGTGTGTACGGGGCATTAGAACAAATGCGGATAATCAACAGTCCTTCTGAATAACTTCTCATGGGAAAACTGAAGTAGTATGGTCATCTGAGAATAATTAAAGTAAATAGCAAAGAGCCACTCTGAATAACTGTTTGCATATAGGCTTTGGTAGATTTACTTTAGAGAATACATAGGCTGTTGTAGCAAAGAGTCACTCTGAATAACGTCTTCACCCGTAAACCTTTTTAGAACAATCTGTATCTCTATTTTTGCTCGGAGCTCTACCTCCGCCTTTTGACCACTACTTCCCGTCTGTACAGTACTTCCAAATTTGGCTAAAGAAATCATTACTCTGAATAATTCCTCCCGCCTGACCGATTGCATTCCCGGGGCATTGTTGAACCAAAAGTCACAGGCCATTATCACCTGTCTCACTGACTTGTGTACCAACATCCCTCAGCCTCTGATAGTACTGCTCTCCTGGGCTTTCACTCACTTGATCAACAGTCCATGTGACACTCACAAACAGTTGATCGCCCAGTCTTCTTCCGCTTAGTTGCTACTTCTTCCTGTTGGTTCCTCCATCCCTCCTCTCCGGTCTGGCACGCTCCCCTCCCCGCAGGGGGCGTCCAGCGACACCAGCGACTACATGCTGTGCAGTGTCTCTAACTCCTCTACTCCGCTTGGCCTGGTCCCCCCCCTTCCCCGTAGGGGGGGCTCCGCTTCGCTCCCTCCCCGCAGGGGGGGCTCCTTCTCTAATCTCTCTCTCCGGACTCCTCTAAACCAGCATGTGACCCCAGCTTATATGGGAGTCTCGCCTCCTGCCAAACAAATTAACAATTGGCCAGAACTCCACACATGAGCTGCCTGCCACTCAGATCCCAAGTCCAACCTCTCTTCCAGAACCATTTCCACTGAAAGTACAAGGAGGCATCTCTGGGTCCAAGTACATGTGGCCACACCCTGCACTACACTGACACTCCCAGTTCCCAAAATAAACAACCAGGCCTGAGATAGGAATACAGGCCTGCCTAAATTTACCTAAAACTGTACCCTGTCATATAAACAAAGAAAGATCACCTACCTTAAGCTACACAACTTATGCCGCGTACACACGGTCGGACTTTCCGGCATACTTGGTCCGGCGGACCAGAGTGTGCCGGACAATCCGCCCGTGTGTGGGCGGCGGCGGACTTTTCTGGCGGACTTCTTCCCAAAAGCCCGCCGGACCTAGATTTCAAACATGTTTGAAATCTTTCCGTCGGACTCAGTTTCGGGCGGAAAGTCCGCTCGTGTGTGTGCTGGTCCGACGGAAAGCCCGCTCGTGTGTAGGCTGGTCCGACAGACCAAATACGACACGAGGGGATGGTATTGCATCTCGCGCTCGCTGCAATAGGAAAAACAAATCTTCCTATTGCGGCGAGCGCGGGGCATACCAGGCCCTTAGGTCTGGTATGGATTATAAAGGGGAACCCCGCTACGCCGAAAAAACGGCGTGGGGTCCCCCTAAAATCCATACCAGACCCCGATCCGAGCACGCAGCCTGGCCGGTCAGGAAAGGGGGTGGGGACGAGCGAGCGCCCCCCCCCCCTCCTGAACCGTACCAGGCCGCATGCCCTCAACATGGGGGGTGGGTGCTTTGGGGGAGGGGGGCGCCCTGCGCCCCCCCCCCAAGCACCTTGTCCCCATGTTGATGAGGACAAGGGCCTCTTCCCGACAACCCTGGCCATTGGTTGTCGGGGTCTGCGGGCGGGGGCTTATCGGAATCTGGGAGCCCCCTTTAATAAGGGGGCCCCCAGATCCCGGCCCCCCACCCTATGTAAATGAGTATGGGGTACATGGTACCCCTACCCATTTACCTAGGAAAAAAGTGTAAGTAATAAAACACACTACACAGGTTTTTAAAATATTTTATTAAACAGCTCCGGGGGGGGGATCTTCCTCCGGCTTCGGGGGTCTTCTTCCGGCTTCGGGGGTCCCTCCGCTTCATCTTCTCCCGGCGTCCGGTTGGTTCTTCTCCGCTCTCCGGCCTCTTCTCCCGGTGTCGCAGGTCTTCGGCCGGCCCCTCCGCTCTCTTCATGTAGCTCTATTGCGAGCGGAGGTCCGGACTTCTGGGCTTCTTGGCTTCTTGGCTTCTTGGCTTGGCTTGGCTTCTCTTCTCTTCCCCCAGATGTTGACACGACGCTCTCTCCGGCTGGACTGGTTTCTGAGGGCTGCGTTGTGACTTATATAGGCGGAGACCCCGCCCCCATATGATGTCACAGTCCCTGGGCATGCTGGGACTGTGACGTTTTAGGGGGCGTGGTCGACCACGCCCCCCGACCACGCCCCCTAAAACGTCACAGTCCCAGCATGCCCAGGGACTGTGACATCATATGGGGGCGGGGTCTCCGCCTATATAAGTCACAACGCAGCCCTCAGAAACCAGTCCAGCCGGAGAGAGCGTCGTGTCAACATCTGGGGGAAGAGAAGAGAAGCCAAGCCAAGCCAAGAAGCCAAGAAGCCAAGAAGCCAAGAAGTCCGGACCTCCGCTCGCAATAGAGCTACATGAAGAGAGCGGAGGGGCCGGCCGAAGACCTGCGACACCGGGAGAAGAGGCCGGAGAGCGGAGAAGAACCAACCGGACGCCGGGAGAAGATGAAGCGGAGGGACCCCCGAAGCCGGAAGAAGACCCCCGAAGCCGGAGGAAGATCCCCCCCCCGGAGCTGTTTAATAAAATATTTTAAAAACCTGTGTAGTGTGTTTTATTACTTACACTTTTTTCCTAGGTAAATGGGTAGGGGTACCATGTACCCCATACTCATTTACATAGGGTGGGGGGCCGGGATCTGGGGGCCCCCTTATTAAAGGGGGCTCCCAGATTCCGATAAGCCCCCGCCCGCAGACCCCGACAACCAACGGCCAGGGTTGTCGGGAAGAGGCCCTTGTCCTCATCAACATGGGGACAAGGTGCTTTGGGGGGGGGGGCGCAGGGCGCCCCCCTCCCCCAAAGCACCCACCCCCCATGTTGAGGGCATGCGGCCTGGTACGGTTCAGGAGGGGGGGGGGGCGCTCGCTCGTCCCCACCCCCTTTCCTGACCGGCCAGGCTGCGTGCTCGGATCGGGGTCTGGTATGGATTTTAGGGGGACCCCACGCCGTTTTTTCGGCGTAGCGGGGTTCCCCTTTATAATCCATACCAGACCTAAGGGCCTGGTATGCCCCGCGACGGGGCTCGCAAGGTGTCAATCTAGCCGATAAAAGCGGCAAGATTGACATCCTTTTCTAGTCCCGTCGCACCTGAGTCACGTTCAAAATGAACGGACTTGTCCGTGTGTGGGCAAGTCCGTTCATTCTGAAAGTCCGCCGGAACTCCGGCGAAAGTCCGTCGGAAAGACGGGCGGACTTAGCCCGCCGGAAAATCCCGGCGTGTGTGGGCAAGTCCGTTCGTTTTAAAGTCCGGCGCACCTGGCGGACAAAGTCCGTCGGAAAGTGTGCCGGACCAAGTAGGATAGAAAGTCCGCTCGTGTGTACGCGGCATAACGAGTCACATGACAGCGGGGAGGGAAAATGGCTCATTGGGCCACACAAAATATTGACACTTTGGGCCCAATTTGGACATTTTTACTTAGGATTGAACTCACTTTTGTTGCCAGCGGTTTAGACATTAATGGCTGTGTGTTGAGTTATTTTGAGGGGACAGCAAATTTACACGGTTATACAAGCTGTACACTCACTACTTTACATTGTAGTAAAGTGTAATTTCTTCAGTGCTGTCACATGAAAAGATACAATAAAATATTTACTAAAATGTGAGGGGTGTACTCACTTTTGTAACTGTAACTGTATATATGGGATGCAAACTTTGCACACATAGGATTCATGATGAATGAACATACTGCATTATGGGCACCAGATGAAGCTGACAAGCACAGGAAATAAACATATTAGGCAAATTTTGGGGATTATTCAAAAAGCTGTGCAAATGCTTGACACATTCGCACAGAAAATTTATTATAACTTGACCCCATAGTGTGGATCTCTTTTCTGCATAATATTGACTAGCCCAATGCCGTATAATTTAAATATAGTTATATGAAAGCTTTTTGGCTATGTGTCACAGAGCCCTGTTCTTTGGGACTTCTTGTCCCACTTGTCCCGTTGGAGTCCCGCTATGAATTCTGCTCGCCTTTTTCTAGAAATTCTGCACACTGAGCAGTGCACTATCCTTGAAAGTTCTACTGTGCACTCTGCTTACCTGTTCCTAGAAACCCTACATGCTGAGCAGTACCTTGTCCTTTGAAGCTCCCAGTGGCGGCCCATCCATTAGGGGCTCCTAGGCGCCGCCCCCTCTCTCCACGCCAACCCTGTATGAATAATGGATAGATTCATGCATAACATTAAACTATCCATGGCCGCCGGGGCGTTTTTTTTTTAAGCACTTGATTAGAGCTATAGGCTCTAATAGGCTTTAAAATAGGGTGTGCTCGGAGCACAGAGCATTGTACCAGGAGCCCACCCAGGTGTTTCAACAGCAAATAATATTCGCTGTTGTCACAATGATCCTCAATCCGGCCAATCAGAATCAGGTCTGAGACCCGTTTACCGATTGGCCGAAAAGAGAAGAGTCCCAATTGGCCGTCGAGGAGGAGGGAGGAAATGGAAGCTGCCGATGCCCATGGAGAGCAGGGGAAGGGAGAGCCGTCACTGTCACCACCGAGGAGCAATGGAAGGTGATAGAGTCCTGGAAGTGGGAAGCAGCAGATGCAATTTCATCATCAGGAGCTCTATAGCCTTCTCCTCAGGGAATTCCATTCACTTTAGAGACATTTTCTCTCATTTCCTATTGCTTCTCCAGAGCAGGAAGTAAATGGAAATCTTCCTAGCAGAAGACATGCAGCAAACAGTCAGGGACTTAACCCCTCCCCATTTAAAAGTAAAAATGAAAATTGCCTCATATTTTATTTTATTTTATTTATTTCAGGTACTTATATAGCGCCGTCAATTTACGCAGCGCTTTTACATATATATTATACATTCACATCAGTCCCTACCCTCAAGGAGCTTACAATCTAAGGTCCCTAACTCACATTCATACATACTAGGGACAATTTAGACAGGATACAATTAACCTACCAGCATGTCTTTGGAGTGTGGGAGGAAACCGGAGTACCCGGAGGAAACCCACGCAGACACAGGGAGAACATGCAAACTCCAGGCAGGTAGTGAACTTTAGGGAAAACAAAACTAGAAACAAGTTATTGCTCATAATGCCATGCCCTTGGTTTAGTCACCTGCAGCACTTTAGGTACTTCCGACTTTGCCCGAATGCTATGACATTGTGCTGACACTTGCTCACTCCAAATTTCTTATGGCAAGTGAGGCAGTCCATCATAGTTATGAACTAAAAGAAATATGTGTGTGGGGGAAGGGACTTTCCAACAAACTCCAACAACATCAGGAATGAAGATTTGCCCGTCACAAAGTCCCAACATTTGAGTTCAGTAGAAGGGACTGAAAGCTGCTAAATTTCATACCCATCAGCAGCTTTATGTTTTCCTAAAGTGACAGTTTCTTTTGAGTGCAGGGAGGTGGTGACCACTACAAGAAAATGTTAAATGCTTGTTTAGCATGGATAAAATATATAAATTATAATATTAACATTAAAATTATTGTTATTATTATTATGCACGATTTATATAGCGCCAACAGTTTACGCAGAGCTTTACAAAATAGAGGGGGGGACAGCACAATAACAGTACAGTTCAATACAGAAGGGACAAGAGGGCCTGTCATAGAGCTTACATTCTAAAGGGAGGGGGTGGTGGTACAAAAAGTAATAGATGCAGGGAATGATTTGATGGGGGGTGGCTCAGGGACAGTTGTTAGGTGGGTGTGGGATAGGCTTCCCTGAATAAGTGAGTTTTCAACATTAAATGTAATCCTTGCTTTCCCAGCAATCAGTGTGCTCCTCAACACAGCTCCACTGTATGTGATGACACCAGATAGCCTGTGACCTACGTAGCAGCAAAGAGAAGTGGCCTCTAGGGGCTTGGTTGCACAGCATTGTGAGCCTGCAGGAGCAAGGAACAAGGTCTGTTCCGTTTTTTTTTAAAAGGAACAAAAATATGGTTTTGATTGGTATAAAAAAAGATGTGCAAATACCATGCGACACAAGAAGCACCACTGTGTGTGAGAGTCTGTAGAATATCAGTAGCCAAAATACTATGGCTTCGCCCATGTGATCGCAGATCCATACAGAATCCTATCACCCAACATAGCTTAACTATCTGGGATAGGCTCAAAAACAAATTTGGCTTTCAATCCCACCATAACCCACTCTTGTCATACCTCCGCAATCTGGCTTTCTATCCTGCGTGGACTTCCCCCACGTCATTCAATAGATGGTCATCATCCAACCTTACTCGAGCATACAAGTTTACCACACCTGATACATTTAAACCATTTCCTTCCCTATGCGAAACTCATGCTTTCCCAAACACAGAACATTTCCATTATCTCCAAATTAAACATTTCCTTACTCCCTGCCTCCGCAGAGACACGTCCTTGCCAGTAGACATGTGAACACTGAAATATTTTGTTTCGGAATTTTGTTTTCGTCTGAAAAATACATTTATTTAGCTACTCCCGAAATTCTTTTATTATTTTATTTAGTTTTTCGTTAAAAATTGCATTCGTCCGAAAATCCAAATTAAGGTTGAATCTGTCATTGAAGGCTTATGGTGTCTGTCGAATGTTCAAAGAAGATTCGACGGAGCAGCTAAACTGTACGACGCCGTATAGTTTACCTGCTCCGTCGAATCTTCTTAGGACTTTCAACAGACACCATAAGCCAAAGTACGTGTGTACTTAGTTCTAGCTGTTTTACTGCTCCTCCTCTTTGGTTACAATCAGCCAATAACATTCATCATCATCATTATTTTTATTTATCTTTTCTCCCCTACGTCGAATCTTTTCTCCCCTACATCGAATCTTTTCTCTCTACGTCAAATCTTTTCTCTCTATGTAGAATAATCTTGGACTAATAGAGTTAAGGTTAGGCACATTTGACCACAGGTTTGATGGACACAGACTGTTATTGTCATCATCATGTCGAATCTCCTATCTATATTGAACTGTTGTAGCAACGAAAACAAAAATAAAGCATTTGTTTATGTCGGATCTTTCGTTTTTCGGATTCTGCACTTTCGTTATCGTTTGTTAAAACGATAACGAAAATACCTGAAATTCAGAAGAAAATGCATTCGGACGAAAACGAATGCACATGTCTACTTGCCAGCAATGTCAACATTTGAGCGCACATGCAACAAAGATCCACATACTCGCAGTCTCATTTCCGACTTCTATGTTCACCTACTAGACCCCCCACCCCATACTTCACTTCACTATGCAACTAAATGGGAGAGAGATTTGGATCTCCAACTAGACGTCAAAGACTGGTCGGATATATGGGAAGCCACCAAAGCGGTCTCTCAAAACATTGTAGCGTTGGAGATGAACTATAAAGTCCTCATGTGCTGGTACCTTGTTCCTGCCCGGATCTACAAATACTTGAACACATCCCCCCCCAACTGCTTTCGTGGCTGCACAGAGGCAGGCACCCATCACCACATTTGGTGGATGTGTCCCCTGGTCAAAACATTTTGGACTGAAATTTTCCATAACCTCTCCACACTGTTTAACAGCTCACTAGACCCGAACCCAGCAATGGCCCTGCTCAACAAAACACTAGAAGTGACTCGCCCACAATTTAAACTTCTCCTGCAGGTTACCACCACGGTGAAGCAAACGATAGCCAAGGCCTGGAAAACCCCTCATCTTAACATTATTGAGACCAAAAACAGAATCACTAGAGCCATGATCCATGCTAAAATAGAAGCTAAGTTTTAGAAGTTTTTTTGGACAGAATCCCAAAATACGAGCGCTTGTGGCAGCCCTGGATAGATCACTTACTCTCCTCAGATTTTGATAAATCTCTATTGTCCCCTTGAGCTCCCCGAAAATATAACCCCAGAGCAACTCTGATATGGATCTTTAATCCCATCCTAAACCCCCCCGGGACCCTCCTCTCCCCTCTGACCTTCCCCCTGTATTTCTATATTTCATGTTTAACCTCTCATCACTACCCCCGCCCTCTGACATTTCAGATATTTTTCTCTCTCTCTCCCCCTCTTTCCATCTAGCTTCCAAACCATGTTTTTATCTACCTTCTCTTTTCACCTGTCTCTTACTTATTGGTTTCCCCAATTTGGGATAAAACCAATCCAAAAAAGGTGATCTGTTCTGATACCAACTACATCTGATGCTCCAGGAGTCAGAACGTTAAGATAAGCATAATATCCCCTCTCACCGCCAACCTCCTCTACCTCATGGTTCACCAACTCCCTCTCTTTACTCCATATATTGTTAGATGCCCTTCGCATACTGAGTTTCATGTTACCACACACAGATATCACCTCTCTGAGGGTTCTCTCTTCCTTAAACTCAATGGGCATCTGCGACATCCCTTAACCTCAGATACCATGATACTATGCAATTATTATGCACTTAAATGTTGTATCACAATTTTTCCTTACACATCTTTGTGGGCTGCGACCCAGTCCACTACCTGCTGCATCTTTGTTTATATGGTTCTGACTCCTTTGTCTGGGGGCTAAATTGTACCTATTTATACCCCATGTACGTCTTCTTTATACCCTGTCAAGAAAATATTTGAATAAGAAAAAAGGATGTGGGCAGATGCGGATGTAAATGGCTGTAAATGGCTGGTCATCCATTTACATCTTTTTTTTCCATAGAGATGTATTGATGTTTGTTTTTCATCCGTCAACGGATGGATGAAAAATGGACAAACGGTCCGCATGTGTGAAAGGGGCCTTACAGCTTGTTCCTCTACCCCTAGACCTAAAGAGCATTAACCATTGCAGTTTTCGCTGTTGCCCAGAATGGGGTTTCGAGAAGATCATTTTATAATCATGGAAGTCTATCGAGTCCGCAAGATTTATTAAGAGGCATAGAAAGAATATTGAATAATTCCACTACACTGCTTGGTAATAACTATACAAATAGCCATCTTTCACTTTCGCAAATACAGTTATATCAATAAATTGCTGAGTCACTCAAGTTCACATATTACCATTCAAAAACTTATCAGGTTAAATAATAGCCATTGAATCTAAATTCCAGCAAACAAATTACTGTCAGGGCTGGGGTCAGCCCTTCCTTCTCAGAGCTCTGTGCTCAGCTGTCGGTTAATTGCCAAAGTCTCTTCCTTCCACAGTGACTCACCTGGTCTTCATTTCCTGCTCATCAGCTAGAGCAGCTGGTTATATAAACTCCTTGGATTAGATCTTCAGTGCCTTTGCCTTGGTCAACATATCTGGACTCTCTCTGCTGTGTTTTCCTGTGAAAGACTTTTGCTTGGCTGACTTCCCTTCTGGTTCCTGATCCTGTTTGCTGCACCCAACTTTGCTGATCTTTGGACTCTGGTTAACGAACTATGGCTATGTTTTGACTATGTTTGCTCTGTTTATACCATTTTACCATTTTATTAAATAGCATGATTTTTACTGCACTTCTGCCTCAGTCTGATTCATGGTTCCTAACAGTAGGCAAAGGCCATGAATTCTGAAGATGCAGGCAATCCACTTGTTGGTAATATTTTTGAGCAGAATCAGTTTGCCATGGCATTACGGAAGCTCCTGAGTAGCACTGCTTACCTGGATCCTCTCACTGAGGCTGTTCCGGTGCAACTTGTGTTGCAGTCTGTCCCTGCTGGTGCGCCAGTCTCTGTGAAGGCACCCACCTCGAATATTACCTCTATAAGAGGTATGTCTGGTTCCACTCTGCTTCCCCAGCAATTTGGGGGTGATCCAGTTTAATGCAGAGGGTTTCTCAACCAGGTTAGGATATACTTCAAGATAGGCTATGTGATTTCTTTGCTTTCTGAGAGAGCCTTAGCCTGGGCAAACCCTCTATGGGAAACGCAAAACCCTGTCGTCCTGAGTTACCCTGAGTTTGTGGCTTCCTTTAAAAGAGTATTTTACTTTCCCGCATGCTCCACTTCTGCTACCAAGAGCCTCATGTCTATCAAATAGAGTACGAGAGCTGTTGCCAATTACGCGATTGAATTCCGTACTCTGGCAGCAGAGGTTGCTTGGAACAATGAGGCCCTCATTGCTGTTTTTTCTCATGGTCTCTCGGATACCATCAAAGATGAAATAGCAGCCCGAGACATACCCACTGAGCTGGAGAGGTTGATCATCACATTTGCTGTTCTCATTAACTCCAGACTCAAAGATGAAATAGCAGCCCGAGACATACCCACTGAGCTGGAGAGGTTGATCACGTTTGCTGTTCTCATTGACTCCAGACTCTGAGAGAGACCTTCCTTAAGAAGCGCTTGCGGAAGCCTCCTGTACGTTTTGCTCTGAACTTTTCAGTCCCACCCATGCCTCCCTCACATCCCATAACTCCTGGTACCGAGTCTGCCAGTGAGATAGAACCCATGCAATTGGGCGTCACACGTCTCTCTGCATATTAAAGGGCCTTTAGGAGGAGGGAGAGATTGTGCCTTTATTGTGGCCAGGCAGGTCACCTCCTGAAGTCTTGTCCTACCGTCCGGGAGAATTATTGCACCTGAGTTCCTGTAGGGGACAAACCTTAGGTGGCTTAATTTCATCCCCAGTTAACCAGATGGATAAGCCCCTGGTTCCAGTGACCCTTTCTTGGTCTGAGTCGTCCATCAAGATACAAGCTCTAATCGACTCTGGGGCTGCAGGCCTGTTCATTGATGGTGCCTTTGTGTCTAAGCACTTGATTCTGCTGCAGCTTCGTGCCACTCCACTTGCCACTGAGGCTATTGATGGGAGACCTCTACAACCTGCCCATGTGACTCATGAGACTGCTCCATTGACCATGGCTGTAAGGGCTCTTCACTATGAGATAATCCAATTCCAAGTAATTTCCTCACCTCATTTCCTGGTGGTTACTGGTTATCCTTGATTACAGAGGCACAACCCCTCTTTTGATTGGCTTCGGCCTGAGGTTCTTTCCTAGTCACCACAATGCAGGGAGACATGTTTTCAGAAAGTGGCTAAGGTCTTGTGCACCTCCTCACTCTCCTCCCTGCCGGAGGAGTACCGCAAATTTAGCGATGTCTTTGACAAAGGTCAAGCCGGTAATTTGTCTCCACATCGGTCATATGATTGCACAATTGACCTTCAACCTGGTGCCATACTCCCTCATGGACGGGTTTACCCTTTGTCTGTCTCGGAGGACAAACCCATGGAGGAGTATGCTGCCAACGCACTTTCTCGAGGCTTCATCTGTAAATCTTCGTCTCCTGCTGGTGCTGGTTTCTTCTTTGTGAAAAAGAAGAGTGGTGAACTGAGGCCTTGTATTGATTATAGGGGTCTCAATCGCTTCACGATTAAAAATGCTTATCCGATTCCATTGATTACAGAGTTATTTGACCGCCTCAAGGGAGCAACGGTTTTCATCCTTGTGGCTACTTTTCCACAAGGATTCCTTTCATCCTTTAGGTTGATGCATCCGAGACTGGAGTTGGTGCCCTACTGTCTCAACGTCCTACCTCTGAGAGCGCTATGCATTCTTGTGGCTACTTTTCCAAGAAATTGTCTCCTGTAGAATGCAAATATGAGATTGGGGACAGAGAGTTGTTAGCGATCATTCTAGCCCATAAAGAATGGAGGCATCTCCTCGAAGGTACCCCTGTGCCAGTTCTTATTCTGACTGACCATAAGAATCTCACATTCTTGTCTGAAGCTAAACGCCTCTCTCCCAGAAAGGTGTGATGGGATCTTTTCTTGTCAAGCTTCAATTACAGTCTCATTCTTACACGGTACTAAGAATGTAAGGGCTGATGCATTGTCGGAACAGTTTTCCTCCGCTTCCAAGATGGAGTCGGTTCCTGTTCCTGTGATTCCTCCCGATCGTATTCTGGCTACGGTTTGTACCAGTCTCTCTTCACCTTTGGGTGACAGAATTCTTGCCGCTCAGATCCATTCTCCTCCTGAAAAACCTTGTGACCGCTGCTTTGTCCCTGAGAGTCTCTGCACTGCCATACTCCAGACTTACCATTTTCCCTGGGTGGGTGCTGCTGGCCACCCAGGGAAAAATCAACTCATTTGGGCTATTTCCCAACAATTCTGGTGGCCTAGTCTACGCGCTGATGTAGCCGCATTCATAGTTGCTTGTCCCATGTGTGCTCAGAGTAAGACACCACAACACCTTCCAGTGGGCCTCCTACAACCCATACCCAATGGAGAGAGGCCTTGGACCCACCTGTCTATGGATTTCATTGTGGAGTTACCCAACTCTTAGGGCAACACAGTTATCCTTATGGTGGTTGACTGGTTCTCAAAAATGTCTCATTGTATTCCTCTTAAGAAGTTGCCCACAGCTGAAGAACTGGCTTCCATTTTTGCTCGGGAGATCTTTCGCTTACATGGGCTACCCAAGGTTATCATCTTGGACAGGGGTAGCCAGTTTGTGTCCAGGTTTTGGCAAGCCTTTTGTTCACAGTTGGGAATTCAGCTTTCCTTCTCCTCTGCATATCACCCACAGTCCAATGGAGCTGCAGAATGAGCCAACCAGTCCTTGGAGCAGTTTTTACTTTGCTGCATTTCTTTTTTTTTTAACAATAAAGGTTTTTATTGAGCAAAAGAAGGTTACAATAGAAACCACACAACATTGGTACATTTATCCATAACTGTACATCTGAACACAGAGTAAAACTATATGGAAAGTAATGTCAATTAAGAATGAAGATATGTAAACATCTTATTTGCTGTGTAAATTTAAGATTATCAGACTAAACAGGTGCAAATCACTACTGTTTCCAACATGTACGCGGGTGTAAAAAAATTATATAAACCTCTGAAGGGATTTTTAAGGCAATGAAATTTTTAGATTTTGAATAAAAATCAATTTTATTTATATCAATCAAAATTAGAAAATACAAAAATTACTCGAATTACAAAAGGACATGATTAAACGAGTAACAGTTCAAAGGTCAAGGTTCAAAAAAGGCTTGTATGTACATCAAATCACATTACAGATATGTACTGATAAAAAGAGAATGTGTAAAATGAAGTGATGCATCGCACTACCCAATACAGTCACTACAGATGACCGCCATGACGTGGAGTAGTGGGATTCCAACGCGTTTCAACATATATATTTCAAAGGGAAATACATCACAGTCTAAAAAACCAAGAATGATAATATTACAATTTATGAATATGTATCTGTACATTTCCTGCACTGTGAGACTATCACATAACTTACATCCTCCCAGAGCATCTCATGGGTAAGTGTAGTCCCCCATGCAGGGGTAAGGAGTCCCAGACCTCCAGGGGTTAAATAGTCCTATATCTCTACAAGACGACTGGATAAAAAAATTGATCCAAATCTTTGGCGTTTTCAGCATCAAATGACTGATGGCTGTCTGAAAAAATAGGGCATAGTGAGTAAAGGGTGCTGGTGGGATAGTAATGGGAGGGTGGGAGGCGGGGGGCCCAGCAAACCCCCCTTGTCTCCTCTCCCCCTCTCCCATACATAAACCCCCCCTAGACAATTGAATTAATTTAACAAATGACAGAACTAAGTGGTGTATCCGCGCAACGGAAGTAAATAGAATAAAATGAAATAAGGTTCTGGACTGCTGCCTCCACAGACGTGATCTCCACCGGAGTGGGGAAGACGGAAGGTGAATAAGGAGTTGATATGTGGGTGTGGCGCTGTCCTAAATGGGTAAGCTAATAGCTGCCATATAAATCACATATAAACCAAATAGACCATATAAAGAGTGTTCCACTTAGAGTAAGGGGGAAGGGGGGGGGGGGGGGGTGAAAGGGAAAGGGAAGGGGAAGTGGAGAGGATAGGGGGAATTCCCCACTGGTAAGTCCTAAACTGACTAGTGCTACATACAATCAATGAAATATCAAAAAACACATATAATACGTGACTTGTGCGCAGTGCAGCTAAAGTGGTGTTTATACAATGCTTATAAATTGTTTATCATTGGGCATTTATTTGACACTTATAGTGACTGTTGGGGAAAAAGGGGGGAATTTAGGGACTTTTAGGAAGCCATGATCTGGTAAGGTCAAGTATTTCCATCCCTAGGGACTTTGTATGATGTCATGACCTGGTAAGGACATAGACATCCATCCCATCTATATTTAAAGAAAAAAGGGGGGTATATAACCATATACCAGGATTGTGGGACTTTATGTGAAGCATATGACAGCCCAAAGAGTAATAGGATGAATTAAAAGGAATTTTATTACACATAGCATGATACATACATAATCAAAAATAACAAAAGTAAATTAACATACATAGGTGGTAAGACTGTTGAACACAGTTCAAAGCATATATGCTGGTAGCAATGAAAATATGCATGAATCACATTAAAATGGTAAAAAATAATAACAACATAAGGTAAAAATATTTGTATAGAAATATTTAAAATTCCCAGATTCATCACAGACTAAAGGTGTATACTATTGATAAAAAAGAATATAACCTGCAGGACCTATGGCCTCATTGGCCTGAGAGAGTACAGAACACATCATAACTAGAAGTTCTAATGACATTCGTGAAGACACGGCACATCAAGAGCTCTACGCGTTTCGTGGCTGAAGCCACTCATCAGGAGCAGGCACGTGTAGTATCTATGGATTAAGAAAAAATTGGAAAATGAAAAACAAAAACAATTGTAGGAGCAAGGTTAGGGGTGAGGTATCAAACCACCGTAACCAAGACTTACTTGATCAAATTGGGCATGCTGAAGGTGCAATGGCAAGGCCCCACAGACAGTCCGGGAAATAACTCCACACCGGGAGCTGAGGTGGGCAGCCCCACGGACATGGGGAGGGCGACACTACCGGCGGGCACGGCAGCCGAGGACATTCTGAGAGTGAAGGGACAGTGATGAACAAAGAGATGTGACAAACACAGGAGAGAAAAAAGGAAAGAGAAATAGGAAAGGGAGAAAAAAACAAAAAAACAAAGAGAGGGGGAAGGAGGAGGGGGGGGGGAGGGGAGGGGGAAAGAAGAGACGGATGGAAGAAAGAAGAGAAAAGGGGGGAGGAGAAACAGGGAAGGGGAAAGAAGGGATTAGTGAGGGAGACAAGGGAAAAAGAAGAAAGAAAAGCAGGGGGGAAGAATCAGGAAAAGAGGGGGGGGGGAAAGGAACTGGAAAAAGAGAAGAGGAAGGGAAAAGGGTAGTGTCGCCGGTAGTGTCGCCCTCCCCATGTCCGTGGGGCTGCCCACCTCAGCTCCCGGTGTGGAGTTATTTCCCGGACTGTCTGTGGGGCCTTGCCATTGCACCTTCAGCATGCCCAATTTGATCAAGTAAGTCTTGGTTACGGTGGTTTGATACCTCACCCCTAACCTTGCTCCTACAATTGTTTTTGTTTTTCATTTTCCAATTTTTTCTTAATCCATAGATACTACACGTGCCTGCTCCTGATGAGTGGCTTCAGCCACGAAACGCGTAGAGCTCTTGATGTGCCGTGTCTTCACGAATGTCATTAGAACTTCTAGTTATGATGTGTTCTGTACTCTCTCAGGCCAATGAGGCCATAGGTCCTGCAGGTTATATTCTTTTTTATCAATAGTATACACCTTTAGTCTGTGATGAATCTGGGAATTTTAAATATTTCTATACAAATATTTTTACCTTATGTTGTTATTATTTTTTACCATTTTAATGTGATTCATGCATATTTTCATTGCTACCAGCATATATGCTTTGAACTGTGTTCAACAGTCTTACCACCTATGTATGTTAATTTACTTTTGTTATTTTTGATTATGTATGTATCATGCTATGTGTAATAAAATTCCTTTTAATTCATCCTATTACTCTTTGGGCTGTCATATGCTTCACATAAAGTCCCACAATCCTGGTATATGGTTATATACCCCCCTTTTTTCTTTAAATATAGATGGGATGGATGTCTATGTCCTTACCAGGTCATGACATCATACAAAGTCCCTAGGGATGGAAATACTTGACCTTACCAGATCATGGCTTCCTAAAAGTCCCTAAATTCCCCCCTTTTTCCCCAACAGTCTTGTATACAAATAGGGATGGAAGCATCTGATGTAGCTCCACTAGTTTAGATATATTAAATTTTCTGCCACCAACGACCTATGTTTAGTCTCCCCTGTTCCATTCATTTTATTTTTGTAACCATTTTATTCCCATATTTCTTTTTTAAAAAATTGCTATTGTTCCAACTGTCTTATTAGCTTTATCCTTGGTACTGCTGCTGGGGGATGTGCCGGGCCGTCCTACGGTCTGGTTTCTCTCTCACTCCGGGGGCTGTGACACACCTTGCGGACACTTTTTCCCCCCTCCCCCACTGCCTCCACGGCCTGGGGGAGCGGATGTGATGTCAATGTGTGTCAGTGTCACGCTTCCTTGCTGTGCGCGGGGCAGCGCTCTGACGCTGCCGCGCACAGGCTGTGTTTACCACACTCGTGGGCTATGGGGGAACGTGCTGCGTGCCGCTGGCCGGAAGCGGCCGCCTGGCGCCTGGCGCTCCTCCCCCCACCCCACGGCGTAACATTGGTGTGCATCCCCGCGGCGGGGGTATTTAAGGGCGCTCCCCGGCTGGTCACGGCACTCGGGGCTCTCCACACACCATCCACTACATGGATTGTTTCACTGGTCTTTCTGGTTCCCTTCATAGGGTTCCTCTACCCACCAGGTATATTGGCATTTCCTTTTGTTTCATCACCACCACACCTATCTGGCTTCACTTGTCCACTTCTCACTTATTCACAAACACCCCCCACTGTTCACTCACCTACCTCCCTCCTTGCCTCTTTGTCCTCACCTCACCCCCCTCCCCCCCTTTTTCTCCCCTCTTCTTTCCCCCCCCTCCCTTTTTCTCCCTCCCTTTTCCCTTCCCTCCCCCTATTCTTCATATTTTCTTTTTTCCCCCCCTTTTCCCTTCCTCTTCTCTTTTTCCAGTTCCTTTCCCCCCCCCCTCTTTTCCTGATTCTTTCCCCCTGCTTTTCTTTCTTCTTTTTCCCTTGTCTCCCTCACTAATCCCTTCTTTCCCCTTCCCTGTTTCTCCTCCCCCCTTTTCTCTTCTTTCTTCCATCCGTCTCTTCTTTCCCCCTCCCCTCCCCCCCCTCCTCCTTCCCCCTCTCTTTGTTTTTTTCTCCCTTTCCTATTTCTCTTTCCTTTTTTCTCTCCTGTGTTTGTCACATCTCTTTGTTCATCACTGTCCCTTCACTCTCAGAATGTCCTCGGCTGCCGTGCCCGCCGGTAGTGTCGCCCTCCCCATGTCCGTGGGGCTGCCCACCTCAGCTCCCGGTGTGGAGTTATTTCCCGGACTGTCTGTGGGGCCTTGCCATTGCACCTTCAGCATGCCCAATTTGATCAAGTAAGTCTTGGTTACGGTGGTTTGATACCTCACCCCTAACCTTGCTCCTACAATTGTTTTTGTTTTTCATTTTCCAATTTTTTCTTAATCCATAGATACTACACGTGCCTGCTCCTGATGAGTGGCTTCAGCCACGAAACGCGTAGAGCTCTTGATGTGCCGTGTCTTCACGAATGTCATTAGAACTTCTAGTTATGATGTGTTCTGTACTCTCTCAGGCCAATGAGGCCATAGGTCCTGCAGGTTATATTCTTTTTTATCAATAGTATACACCTTTAGTCTGTGATGAATCTGGGAATTTTAAATATTTCTATACAAATATTTTTACCTTATGTTGTTATTATTTTTTACCATTTTAATGTGATTCATGCATATTTTCATTGCTACCAGCATATATGCTTTGAACTGTGTTCAACAGTCTTACCACCTATGTATGTTAATTTACTTTTGTTATTTTTGATTATGTATGTATCATGCTATGTGTAATAAAATTCCTTTTAATTCATCCTATTACTCTTTGGGCTGTCATATGCTTCACATAAAGTCCCACAATCCTGGTATATGGTTATATACCCCCCTTTTTTCTTTAGACACTTATAGTGAGCTGGATGAATAGACTGTGACTTGTGCTCAGTGCAATATGAGTGATTTTAAACAGTCCTTGTAAATTTTCTTTGTAAATTTCTTGGCGTTTCTTTAAACCTAGGCAGGTGTATCCAACATGCATCTACTGCCTGTATTAATTGTAGTGACCGGGTGCTTGTGTCTTGTATTGTGATCATACAGAAGCTGGTGAGTGTCTATTTGGTTTGTATGTGATTTATATGGCAGCTATTAGCTTACCCATTTGGGTCAGCGCCACACCCACATACCAACTCCTAATTTAACAAATGCTTTTCTCCCAAAGCAGGGAGGTTCCTGTTTCAAAGTGAGTGTATAAGGAAAGAAACACCTACTTATTCCAAAGGTGCAAGTCAGATAGCCTGGCATGATCGGGGTCCATGTAAATCCAATAGGACATTTGCCCTGATAGTCCTCGGTGGATTCTGAGGAGGGAATGACGCCATTTTGCCGTCTCTGGCGTCCTATATGTGGTGTGGGCGGGGAAAGAGGCCCGCGCCGACCAATGGAGCGGCTCGCCTGTCATGTGTGCGGGTGTAGTATTTTGTATGTAAATGGGACAATGGGTAGAGGGGAAGGGAGAGAGGCAAGGAGAAAAACTCCTGGGGGGAGAAGGGAAGGGAGGGAGGGAAGAGAGGGAGACAGACGAGAGAGCAGAAAAGAAAAGAAAGCCCCCGCCATGGAGGGTTGCCAGCACAATTTAGTTAGAGTATTAGAAAACCATGGACGGTAGAGTTTAAACAGATCTGGATCCGATTGGGTTCTACAGGTCCAGAAGAACCATTCAGCCAGTTGTCAATCTTTCATATGTATCAGAATATTTAAACTGCAACCAAGAGGACCATGTTTTGTGGAATTTATCTGAGGATTCATTGGTATGGCAAGCGTTTCTTCTAATTCAAAGATGTGATTGACTGTATGAGCCCATTCTCTGATTGAGGCGGTTGTTGAAAGTTTCCAGTACCTGGGGATTTTGCAGCATTTAGGAGATGTTTTGTCAGAGATCTTTTATATCTTCCTAGGGGAAAGTTGGAGATATGCAGAAGGCAGCAGGCTGGGGTAAGCTTAATTTTAGTCTCAGTGATATGGAGGATCAGATCACAGATTTTTTTCCAATATGTGGTTATCTGGGGACAGTTCCACCAAGTATGCACCATATCACCTTTAGCTATCCACATCTCCAGCACATGTCTGAAGCCGTCGGATACTATTTTTTCACTTTTACAGGTGTGGCGTACCAGTGTGAAAGTAGTTTATATGAGTTTTCTTGTAATTTCGTGCTGATTAAGCATTTATGTGCTAAAATACACGCATTCTGCCACTGGGAATCAGTGAAGTGCATTTGGAATGCGGTTTCCTATTGGCTTCTGAACCTGGCCGAATCTGTAGCGTCATGCTGCTGGAGACATGCATACATAAATGAGGTTGTTTTCTCGATGGCGTCACCATTTGAATATATTGATTCAAATGAAGTAAGCTCCCTAGTCACCCCTTTTTTCCTTGTAGAGGAAGTTTGTCTATAGTTCCAGAAGGAAAATGCAGTAGGTGAGAGGTTATCCAGCAATTTCTCATGTGGAAGATTCTGTCCTGCCTTTACAAAATGTAATGCTATGAGAGGAGACTTTCCTTCAAGAGAGAAAGCTTTTGTGTCCATACCAGGGGGAAATCTGGATTGTTAAGCAGAGGGGTTAAGGGCCCAGGTGAAGTGGCAATCTGGTAGAGAGGGGCGGTTTTATGGAAAACATTAATAGTGGCTCCAATAGTCGGATGTTGTGTAAGTGCTGGGGGCATTTTGCCCAAGGAATCCATGGTGCAAATTTTAATGGAGTCTTTGAGAAACTCTCCTCAAGAGACACCCAATCTTTATTTGCGGCATGGCAATGCCAATCAATAATTCTTGCCAGATGTGTAGCGTAATAGTAGAGCTTAAAGTTTGGGAAACCCAATCCTCCCGCGGCTTTTGGCTTCATAAGTAAGCGTAAAGTTATGCACGGCTTTTTGTGGGCCCATAGAAATTTCCATAGTACAAATTGTAGCTATTTAAAAAAAAAATGTCCGGTATATTGATGGGCAGTGTGTGGAAGAGGTAAAGTAGTCTTGGGAGTATGACCATTTTAGTGATAGCGGCTCTGCCAAACCAGGAAAAGAATTTGACAGACCACTTAGATAGGTTTAATTCAATCTGGCGTAACATAAGTCTAAAGTTCTGTGAAAAAATGTTACTGAGCAGGGGAGTGAGTCCTATCCCCAGGTATTTAAGAGCTCCAGATACCCATTTAAAGGGGTTATTCTGTTGGGCCTGAGTCAATGTATTTGTAGGGAAGGTGAGGTTCATGGCCTCCGATTTGGTGTAGTTGATCTTGAGGTGAGAAATATACCCATAGATAGAGAAAGCATGTAGCAAATTGGGGATGGAAGTGTGTGGATGGATTAAGAAAAACAATAAATCATCCATATAAGCTGTGACTTTGTACATTTTAGATCCTAATTCGAAACCCGTAATTGAGGGGGTTTTGTTAACTGAGCGGATAAATAGTTCCAAAGATAGTATAAATAGCAGGGGTGACAGCAGGCAATCCTGTCTAGTGCCATTCTTAATAAAAACTGGCTCCGATAGGGTGCCATTGATTTTAAGTCGCACTATTGGGTTCTGATACAGGGAAGAAATCCAGGAAAGCATGCAAGGCCTTAGGCCTATATAGGAACATGTAGCTAGTAGATAGTCCCAAGAAACCCTGTCAAAGGCCTTCTCCGTATCAGTAGACAGGAGAAAGCCCTCTATGCCAGAGTGATGATAATGATAATCAAATTATGGGCTTTTGTCACATTATCCCTGCATTCCCTCCCCGGCATAAACCCAACTTGTTCTGGTCCAATCAATTGGGGTAGAAAGGTGCGCAGCGGATTCGCCACTATTTTTGCAAGTAGTTTCAGGTCCAGGTTGAGTAAGGAGATGAACCTATAGCTAGAGCAATCCGTTGGATCCTTTCCCGGTTTGGGAAGTACTGTGACATGTGCCATCAGAAACCTGTTTGGTATTTGGCAGGGTTCCATCAGGAAATTTAGCAAGCATATAAGTGGGGCATCTAAAATGTTAATGAATGTCTTGTAGTAATGGAAGCCGTCTGGGCCAGGGCTCTTTCCAGGTTTGAGATTTTTAATTGCAGCTTTCAATTCTTCCGAGGATATCAGGCTCTCTAGAGACTCCCCGTCCTCTGTAGAAAGTGTGGGCATACCGCTTTGTATCAGGTAATATTGAATTATTCGCTCTCTATCCCCTTGGAGGTCTACGGGATTGTGTGGATGGGGAATGTTATAAAGTTTGGCATAGTATTGTTGGAAACTAGCAGCTATTTTATCCATGCGGTTATTCAAGAATCCCTCTGCTGTTTTAATCGCCAAGATATTGTTAGCTATGGAAGCCTCTTTCAGTGCTCTGGCCAAAAACTCTCCCCCTTTGTCCCCGTGTTCGTAAAAAATGTTCTTTTTTAGGAAAAGGGCGTGTTTGCTTTTTAAGTCGAGAAGGTTTTGAAGATCCTGTCGAGCCTCTATGAGTTCCTTTGCCATTAGTGTGTCCAATGATAATTTATGCTGGGACTCAAGTTGAGCTATCTTGGAGGATAACTTCCCTTTTGCGATGTCCCCCCCAATCTTTTTTTTTTTTTGTCCCCCCCAATCTAATGAGTTCTCCTCATATTACGCATTTGTGTGCCTCTCAAATTGTTAAAGGCGAGAGATCATCTGTGCAGTTGTCTGTGAAGTAGTTGCGTAATGCATCAGTTATTTTAGGGAGTGATTCAATGTCAGTCAGTAAGGAGGGATTCAACCTCCACATGCAAGGTTTAGGGCGCAAATCAGAATGCTCAATATTGAGCGAGATTAGTGCGTTGTCAGAAAAAAAAAGAAAAAGTTTGTATGCCTATGTGGGCTTCTTGTAAATCTGGGAGGTCTTTCTGTGAGATGAAGACATAGTCAATACTTGTGTATTTATTATAGGGTGCTGAATAATAAGTCAAATCTCTACCTGTCAGTTGTATCGTACACCAGGAGTCTATCAGGGTTATGAGATGGAGAAGTGTTTTAATGCATTTAAAGTATGATATGCCAGACTGGATTTACCCGTGGAGGTATCTTGTAGTCGATTGAGCGGGATGTTAAAATCCCCCCTAACATAATACGTCCCGAGGCAAAGCTTTTCAATTCTTCAATAAGATGCTTACAGAAGGGGACATGTGCATTGTTGGGAAAATACACATTGGCTAGAGTTAGGGGAGTTGATCCCCAAGTCCTATTTTGAAATAGAAATCTACCTTCAGCATATGATAATTGCTGGGTAACCTCAAAGCCCGCTGATTTGTGGAGAAGGATAGATACTCCTTTGGTTTTTGCCGAGGGGGTTGTAGCATGATAAACTTTAGGGAAATTCTTATGAAGTAGATTGGGGATTTTTTTAAACTGGAAATGGGTTTCCTGTAAAAAGATAAAAAGTGTTTTTTACCTTATTGAGTTCTCTGAGTAGAGATGTTCGTTTCTCGGGGGGGTTCAGTCCCCGTACATTGTGGGAAATCAAGGTAGGGCTGTGACCCAGTGACGAGTATGCCATGTTTCAAACTTGTGACTCTGCTCTGGCGACCTCCTGGACGGGAAGAGAGAAAAGAAAAAAGAGAGAAAGAAGGGGGTGGGGGGGAGGGGGGAAGCCCTAGGTGTAGGGCCGCAAGTGGAAAAATTTAACGATCTGCCTGCAGTTATCAAAACTGCAAGCTTTTTTATTTATGGGCAGGAACCTGTACTGCGCCTATCAGCACAGCTCCGCCCACTTGTGGGGGTAAATGCCTTGCCTTTCAGCGGAGGCTTGGTCGGAGATGAGTGTGGCGTGCTGACAGGGCTACGGTCTGGTGGAGGGATTCTGAACTTGGCGTACCAGTCAGGCAGGTCAGTATGTGAAATGTGTAGGTTTGCACAAAAATCAGGGAGTTCATCTGGTATCCGCAAAATTAATTGTTTCCCCTTTTAGTGTGCCTGCAGAGTGAAGGGAAAGCGCCATTTGTAAACAATCCCATTTTCTCTGAGCACCTCTAGCGCTCTTCTGTTTTGTAGGGCAATAGGAGACAGATCTTGGAATAGAGCGAGTGTACTATCATTAAAAAGAATTTGATCGCTCTTCTGAGCTTGGTTCAGGATTTCTTCCTTTAATGGAAAGTTCTGGAGACAGCAGATAATGTCTCTGGGTGGTGCAATGTCAGAAGGTTTCATTCTCAGGGCCCTGTGAGCTCGGACAAACTCAATAGGAGTATCTGTCGGCTTTTCCAGAATGTTGTTAAAGATCAATCGTAAGGAAGAAGGGATTTGGTCAGGGTTGATCGTTTCAGGGACTCTCCTCACTCTGATATTGTTTCTTCTGCCTCTATTATCGAGGTCTTCCAAATGTCTATTGATCTCAATCAAATGTGCTGAGTGGGATGCTGTGGTGTCTTCCAGCCTGTGTATGGTTCTGTCCCTCCTGCCCTCAGCTCTTTCCATGGTGGTAATTTTTTCAGTCAGGGATAGAAGGTCAGCCTTCAGGTCGATTATAGCTGAGAAAAAGGTGTTCTTAATGTCTGTAGCTATTGATGTCATGTCGCCCAGCGTAAGGGGATGATTTTGGTTTCCCCACCCGCTTACCAGGTCCTCAGCAGCGGACTGGGAGCTGTCGCTAAGCTCTTCCCCCTCTCCTCGTGTCGGCGACATCTTGTGTGGTGTGCCGCGGCCTGAGCGTGTCGTGCTGAGGAAGATTTCCAGGATGCTACGGGTGTAGGAAGAAGCTGACAGACGGCGCGATCATGTCCCGGTATTGTGTCTTACCAGTCTGCTCATTATCGAGCATATGATGTGCCAGAGAAAGGCTGTAGGGCCGTGGGTCTCTAGGACCTATGTGATCAGGCAGCCATCTCCTTCACGCGCCAAGCCACGCCCCCTGTACACTGCTACATTTCTGACCGCCATAACAACTGTTCAGACCTCTTACATTGGGTGGAGTTTGCTCACAACAGTGCCGTCAATACCGCTTCCAGATTGTCTCCATTCGTGGCGAATTATGGTTTCCAACCATCCTTGTTGCCTGACTTATTTCTTCCTCAGAGCATTCCTGCATTGGGGGAGCATCTCCGTGGTCTTCGTTCCACTTGGGTACAGGTCCAAGAGTCATTGCAACGTGCCAATAATAGGTACAGACTCTATTCTGACTGCAGACACCTACCTATGCCTTCCTACCAAGTTGGGGACAGGGTCTGGCTGTTATCTCGCAACCTCCGACTCCGTGTTCCCTCATTAAAACTGGCACCACGGTTTATTGGGCCTTTCCGTATTCTCCGTAAGATCAACCCAGTGGCTTACGCTTTAGACCTTCCTTCTAATATGTGTATTTCAAATGTATTTCATGTCTCCTTATTAAATCCTTTGGTATGCAACTGTTTCACCACTATGGTACCACGTCCTTACCCAGTTCAGGTTGAGAACCATGAGGAATATGAGATACAATCTATCATTAATTCCCATAGCTTCCGTGGGTGCATACAGTACCTGGTTTATTGGAAGGGGTACGGTCCAGAGGAATGCTCTTGGGTCTCATCCTTGGACGTACATGCTCCTGTCCTCCTCCGTGCCTTCCATAGACGTTTTACCCTCAAACCTGGTGGTCCTCCGAGAAGGAGGGGCCATTGAGGAGGGGGTACTGTCAGAGTTGGGCTCAGCCCTTCCTTCTCAGAGCTCTGTGCTCAGCTTTCGGTTCATTGCCAAAGTCTCTTCCACCCACAGTGACTCACCTGGTCTTAATTTTCTGCTCATCACCTAGGGCTGCTGGTTATATAAACTCCTCGGATCAGATCTTCAGTGCCTTTGGCTTTGTCAACATATCCAGACTCTCTCTGCTGTATTTTCCTGTGAAAGACTTTTGCTTGGCTGACTTCCCTTCTGGTTCCTGATCCTGTTTGCTGCACCCGACTTCGCTGATCTCTGGACTCCTGTTTCTCTGGCTTGTTCTGACTACCCGTCCTGGTTACCGAACTCTGGCTATGTTTTAACTACGTTTGCTCTGTTTATACCATTTTACCATTTTATTAAATAGTGTGATTTTTACTGCACTTCTGTCTCAGTCTGATTCATGGTTCCTGACAATTACAAAACTGAAATACAAATAGGTGAGCTGTTGAGCCTACCAAAGGATTTTAAATTCTCCTTAGACAGTCACATAATCCACACATATCCACTGACATCATCAGTGACTTCACTTTTATTTGGTTAACATTAAAGTATAACTAAAGGCAAAACTTTTTTTTATAGTTTTTGATGGATTGAAGAGGGATTAGAACACTTGTCAGTTTTTATTGCTGTCTGTGCCCCCGTTACGGAGATTCAACTTCTCTATTTGTCTTGTTTACTGTTATTACCAAAAATAAAAGTAAAAGAAAATCCAAAATTTTCGGTTGTCCCCAGAACAGGAATAGAGGGAATATCTTCCAACATGGACACTGGTTCTGGTGACCCTAGTGACACCCTGGGATTCCATCACTTTAAAGGAATCTTCTCTCACTTCTTGTTTTGGCTATGGGACAGGAAGTAAAGGGAAATCTCTGTGTCTTGCCAATGGGACAAGGCACATCACATATCCCAGGAGGCATAGCTGTTCATTCAGGAAAGTAGGAAGGGTGGGCCCGTTGATGCATTATAGAGAGCCATTCTGGCTGAACCCAGAAAAGTGAGCAGCTTATTGATGACGTCACAGTGAAACATTGTGGGACCGAGCACTGTCAGAAGAGAAAATATTCTCAGCTGGACAAAGCTGAAATGTGCTAAGCACACCACCAGGTAAGCAGGAGTTGTTAAAAAAAGATAAAGAGCAGAAATCCACTTTAAAGTTCAAATAAAGCATCACACCTTTTTTATTTATTTATAGGGCTAAATAACCACATTGTGTGATTTGAGACAGATACTTGCATGGAAATGCATTAATATATCTTTTTCTTTCAGTGAAAATACACCTTCCTCTCCGGTTCTCCAAGCTGACAGAGCTGAGTAATAGCCACACTGCTTATCACAGGTGCTCTTACACAAACTTCTATTAAAGAGAGCGAAAGGGGTGTGTCTGACTAGGCCTGTTACTGAGTGCTAAAAATTTAATGCACTGGTTCCTAATACTGGTGCCTTTGGGGCTGCACAGTCAAATCTGGGCACCCTGCACAACTGAGAGACAATTAAAAAGGAAGCTGTTGGGGCAATATCTGTCTGACTACATATCTGCTTCCCTGACTTCAATTGAGCTTTCAGAAATGCAGACCTCGGCCTGTAGATTGAACAATGAAGGTGCTCATTTCTGTGCTTTCATTCCATGTGATGGTTACAGTGTTATTCGCAAGAACAAGGTGCTTGCACAGGGTTTCAAAGGCGTGCTCGTTGTGATTACCAGCCAGAAAAACAGCGTGCTTTTACTAGGAAAGTAACATTGTCACACTTACAGAGGTCTTCAGTGCATCCGTCAAAAAAGGATAAGAAGAACCAGAGAGTGAAACTGAAGGCAAAAAATATTTTATTTTAAATAAAGAAAAAGACAAGTACTAAGAAACTGTCTGGGTTACACTGTTTCTAAAAAATTATGCTTTGAAATAGCATACAACACAGAGTTAAATCCATCTTCAATTTAGTCTGTGAACTAATTTATTTTCACAGCACTGTGGCTCACTCCTGCAGGCTGTAGAAAATCTAGTTAATTGAGACAAATTGAATGAATTTTAAATATGTGTTACAATTCATTTAATTGGACTAGAATTTGGTAGAGCAAAACATTTTATAGTTGTGCCCCCTGCAAGCTTTTCTCCGTTGGAAAATGTCATATATAATGAAAGCTCATTCATAATTTTACAGTTTAGTTAGGAATTGAGAAAGTAACTACAGTATATCTCAATAAAGATCTCAAGAAATAATGGTGGACATTTAGCTGTCTGTCCAGTGTAATAATCTCTAGGGTATCCCTTGTTATCACTACTTTGCAGTATAGCTAGGTGGCTAGGATTGAAAGAAGGTGGGTTTTGTAAGAGTAATATTGTACAAGGGTTTTTCATGTCAGTGCTTTTTAATTGCTTGGGTGAAAATCCTCTGACAGGATAGCAGAGATAAAACTGTGAAACTTAGATTTTTAGAGGCCATCTACACATTACAATCTGTTCATAATTTTTTCTATTTCAACTTTATTTTATGAACTCATGTGAGTGAATTAAAAAAATATGTTTAAAAAGAAAGATGATCAGATTGTAATGTGTAAAGGGTGCTGAAAAGTTTCACAGTAAAAAAACACTGCATTGAAATTATTAAGGCAAATAAGCATTTTTGTTGGTAGATACCTAAAGGAAGGTGCACAATTTGATTAACTAGGAGAAAGGTTACAACTTTTGTAGATTGGTCTAGTTTTGCAAGACTGTATATACAGTAGCTCATGATGACAACCCTGCATCTAGGCCTTGAGGATAAATTGGGGGGGGGACATGTTGGCTGTTATGGAAGCCCAGCATTGAACATTTGGTACAATGTATAGTACATAGTCTGACGAAGGAGCCGCAATGCGTTACCACCCACTTCTCCTCACTGATGCCATCAGCCTCATGTGTCCCGCAGTGAGCCCACAGGCTTCCCTGCTGCCTCCTCGCTCCCGCATGTACTAGAACATGTCACAGCTGCTGAATGGCTCAACACTGCTCTCCACTAGGGATGAGCCCGATGTTCGAGTTGAACGTAGGTTCGACTCGAACATCAGGTGTTCACCCGTTCGCCAAACAGCGAACAATATGCGGCGTTCGCAGCAAATTCGAAAGCCGCCGAACGCCGTTAAAGTCTATGGGACACTAACATGGAACAACAAAAGTGCTAATTTTAAAGGGTATATGCAAGTTATTGCCATAAAAAGTGTTTGGGGACCTGGGTCCTGCCCCAGGGGACATGTATCAATGCAAAAAAGAGTTTTAAAAACTGACCTTTTTTTAGGAGCAGTGATTTTAATAATGTTTAACGTGAAACAATAAAAATGAAATATTCCTTTAAATATCGTGCCTGGGGCATGTCCTTAGTATGCCTGTAAAGTAGCACAATTTTCTCATGTTTAGAACAATACCACCAAAATGTAATTTCTAAAGGAAAAAATGTCATTTAAAACTACTCACGGCTATTGTCGAGTCCCGGCAAAATCATTACAAAAACGACATGGATTCCCCCCCAGTCCATTACCAAGTCCTTTGGGTCTGGTATGGATATTAAGGGGAACCCTGCACCAAACTGTGAAAAAAAAAAGGCGTGGGGTCTGCCCAAAATCCATACCAAGCCCTTCAGGTCTGGTATGGATTTTAAGGGGAACCCTGCACCAAAATGTAAAAAAAAAAGGGTAGGGGTCCCCCCCAAAATCCATAGCAGGCCCTTATCCGAGCATGCAACCTGGCAGGCCGCAGGAAAAGGGGGGGGACGAGAGAGCGCCCCCACTCCTGAACCGTACCAGACCAAATGCTCCAAATGTCCCCCAAAACACCTTGTCCCCATGTTGATGGGGACAAGGGCCTCATCCCCACAACCCTTGCCGGTGGTTGTGGGGGTCTGCGGGCAGGGGGCTTATCATAATCTGGAAGCCCCCTTTAACAAGGGGACCCCCAGATCTCGGCCCCCCTATGTGATTGGGTATGGGGTACATCATACCCCTACCCATTCACCCAAAAAAATGTCAAAATGTTAAAAATGACAGTGGACAAATCCTTTATTGAAAAAAAAACTGCCCCGCAATGTCCATTCATGTTCGATCACAGCGTCCGACGACCCAATAAACAAAACGGAAAAAACTCCACCTTCATGGGAGACACCTGCTGACTGAAGCCTCTTCGCGATGACAGCTGTTATATAGCTGAGGGCGGGGCCACCCGGTGAAGTAAACGGGTGACCCCACCCATTTCTGACGTCACATAACATCAGAAGGGAGGACCCCAAAGCATCCTCCCCATGTTGAGGGCATGTGGCCTGGTACGGTTCAGGGGGGGCGCTCTCTCCCCCCCCTTCCCACAGCCTGCCAGGTTGCGTGCTCGGATAAGGGTCTGGTATGGATTTTGGGGGGACCCCTATACCATTTTTTTTATTTTGGCTCGGGGTTCCCCTTAAAATCCATACCAGACCTGAACGGCGTGGTATGGATTTTGGGGGGACCCCTAAGCCATTTTTTTAAAATTTGGGTGCGGGGTTCCCCTTAATATCTATACCAGATCCAAAGGGCCTGGTAATGGACTGGGGGGGAACCCATGCCGTTTTTTTCAATGATTTTTATCTATATTGCCAGGACACCTACAATACATTACAGCCGCGAGTAGTTTTAAATGACATTTTTTCCTTTAGAAATGTCATTTTGCTGTGGTGTTGTTCTAAACAAGGGAAAAATACGCTACTTTACAGGCATACTAAGGACATCCCCCAGGCTCGATATTTAAAGGAATATTTTATTTTTATTGTTTCACTTTAAGCATTATTAAAATCACTGCTCCTGAAAAACACATGTTTTTAAAACTTTTTTTTGCATTGATACATGTCCCCTGGAGCAGGACCCGGGTCCCCAAACATTTTTTATGGCAATAACTTGCATATAAGCCTTTAAATAAGCACTTTTGACTGTAGTTGTTATCCGCTGCACTTGTTTTCTTTTCCCACTTAAAACATATTCAGACTGATACCAGACAGAGTTTTTTTTTTAAATTTTTAATATCATGACTTATCGAGCTTTACAGGTCATCCATTAGAGTGCAGCAAAGTAAACTTTAACTTTTTAACGGGCCCCCTGTTGGTTTGTGTCATTATGTGCTAGTATGCACCGTATACTTGCACATTATGATAGACTTAAAGAGGAGGTTTGCTGAAAAAAAAATAATAAAAGCCAGCAGCTACAAATACTGCAGCTGCTGACTTTTAATATATGGACACTTACCTGTCCAGGGAGCCCGCGGTGTGGGCAGCCGATGCCAATTCGTCCTTCGGCTCTCAGCTGCTGCCGCCGCCATCCTCGGTAAGGGAATAAGGAAGAGAAGCCGTGCGGCATTACTGCCTGGTTCCCTACTGCGCATGTGCGAGTTGCGCTGCACGTCCTCTCAGGTCCCTGCTGTATTCTGTGACTCACAGAATACAGCAGGGGAGGACGGGGTAGGCGGCGGAAGTGGCGTAGGTCACCGCAATCACCGCGGTGATCTATGCCAGGAAATGGGAGCAAGTACCTGTATTAGACAGGTATCTTCTCCCTCCTTGCCCCTGAAAGGTGTCAAATTTGATACCGGAGGGGGGGAGGAATCCAAAAAGTGGAAGCTCCATTTTTGGGTGGAACTCCACTTTAAATTTCATACGGTGCCCTCCAGTACTGATCTGTCACCACACATGGTGCTTCTATCTTTGCCGGTCTTCCTTCCGAGTTCATGCTCTCCAGCCATTTGAATAGTTGGGCCACCATTATGTCACACCTGTGCATGCACACAAGAGTCACCATCAGGGCACGGCACCCTTTGCATTTAGGGCACACTTAGTGTGCCCTGAATGCAGAGCATACTGCGCATGTGCCAGTAACGTCATCTGCTGGAGCTAATGTGCATATCTATTTGCCCCTTTCACACTGAGGCATTTTACAGGCATTTTTGTGGTAAAAATAGCGCCTGAAAAGTGCCTGTAAACTGCCTCTTCTGCAGCCCCAGTGTGAAAGCCTGGGTGCTTTTACACTGGGGCGGTGCGCTTGCAGGACAGGAAAAAAGTCCTGCAAGCAGCATCTTTGGGGCGGTGCGGGAGCGGTGTATACACCGCTCCTTCTCCGCCCCTGCCCATTGAAATGAATGGGCAGCACTAACGAAGCACCTGCAAAGCGATTCGGCAGCGCTAAAAAATAGGCTCTATTAACCCTTTCCTCTGCCACTAGCTAAGTTAAAAGCTCCCTGTTAAATCGCCGATTTACTGCTGTTATATCAGCACTTTTCAGCTGCTAACAGGGCGCTTTTAACCCCTGCTTGCAGCAAAGGAAAGGGTTAATAGAGCCCATTTTTTAACGCACCCGCAGCTTTAGTGTGAAACTGGCCTTAAAAGGAGAAATTTTAGGCCATTTTCAAGTGGCCTACAGGTAAGCTTAATTACAAGCCTATCTGTAGATCAAAGTTTCGCTTTAGACTTTGCTGCTACTTTAAGAGGGATGGGCACAATGCATTCAGGAAAATTCGATTCAAAGCTTTCTTCAGTCATGTGCCTTGGTCTCAAGTGTACAATCTACACTTGCATGGGGCACACATGCTTCTTCTACTGCCTCTACAGAATGATCTTTAGCTGGACTCCAGTGTTGCACAACTGTACAGGCTCCTCTCCTGTACTGAGATGCTTACTCTGATTTCACTGCACACTGTAAGCTTCTTACAGTGTGCTTAAGAAGCTGCAGCAATTTAGCCCACCTCACAGTCTCTGGTCTTCCACTTTCATTTATTGGATTTTGGTTCTTTCAATAATAGAGGCTCAGTATCCCCTGTGGCCTTTATCCAAGGTAGTCTGCATGCAAATCCACCTATCAAAGCATTTTGTTATTTGTATAACTCCACCAAGAGGCAGCCCATTGCTTGCATCAGGACTGAGGGATCTTGAGAGGAATATTGATGCAGGTTGATATTATGTTTTAAGGGAGCTATGTACAGCACCCAGCTGGTTCCTCCCACCAGCCATGATCTGCCAACATTGCATAGACTAGCATGGAAGCCCCATAATAATATTGCTTAAATTTTTAGAAAAAGAACTATCTGCGCTTGGTATGAAGTAAAATAGAAAACTCAGTGTATGTTGACAGCTGCACTCACAATATTGTACACACCAACAGAGAAAGGGAAAATGTTGTGCTGTTATTAAAATTGATCATAACTTTATTAAGTGCATATAGTGAAAATGAAAAATACATCTATTATACATAATAGATACATCCAAGATGTATTTTTCCTGGATGCATCTATGGTCTAAAGTATTGTATTTGATGAAAATAAAAATATTTATTTTTTTTATTTTAATATCATTTTGTTTTTGATGGAACCAGGGAAGGCAAAATTTAAGCAGGTCAAAATTCAACTTTAAAACAAAAGCAAAAGACTTATGATTCCGTAGATACATGATCCATGTAATTGCCAAAAGTTTACATTGATTTTATGCCACATAATATCATTATTATTAATAATAATAATAATAATAATAATAATAATAATAATAATAATTATAAACCTGGTTTAAAAAAAAACATTAAAAGTTTTGTTACTCCGTTTTTTTTTTTTTTTCTTGTTCCATATAAAAGTAAAAAAAGGATGGCAACCCCGCACAGTGCATGTGTAAACAAGGGAAGATACACAGTGTGGAGCTTCTGTGTCACCATAAATGTTTACTGAACGTTGTGTTTTCTCAGGAGTTCTCCTTTGAGTTTATGCTAAGCTGTTGATAGGAGCAAATCACAATACTCTTTCACTGCTTGAAAAACCAAGAACAGTTCATTTACAAGGAATGCAGTTCATCAATAAAATTACAGTATGTCATGAAAACAGCTTCTCACTGACTTATTTTGGCATATTTAAATGTCTCTATAATGGGAAATATTCTTGCAAGGCAGAGAAAAACTTCATATAGAGAAGATTTATTAAATGTAAATTAGCAGTATCTTCAAGCAGAAACTCATAAATAATCCAGCTCCTGTAACACTGGAAAGCAATTAGCTCAGAATTACTGAGCTGGGTATAAAAAATTTATTCGATTTCTCCTATCACCAAATAATAACCAAAACTGTTCGGTGTTTTTCTGCTTGGGAAACGCTTCTGTTTGCACTATTGTTTAATTGAACATAGAAGTCCTAATTTATGGGGCATACTGATATAGAGAAGGTTTGTTCTATCCGAAAATGTACACGTGTCTTTGAATGTTACCCAACTGCAGCAGACACCTCCTGCTCAAGTTTACCTGGGGGAAAGTTGATTGACGAGTTGGACTTTTCCCTGATTTTTACTATTGATTTCCCACAAGAGGGGATAAGGCTAGGGATATCTGTAAACTGCTACCTCTCTCCTCCCATTATCACATGTATGAATAATTGTCCAATGAAAAGAGTGCATTATTGTAGAATGATCTTGAATTGCAGAGTGTTTGGTGTCTGACCATATATGAACCAGCTGCTACCTTGCTATCTACACCCAAGAATAAAATAGTGAAAATTATATTGCAGCTTACCAGTCCTTAGATGTATCCCCTATATGGGTTTTCTTTTTTTGCAGGCCTTTTTTTTTCCCCTTTATCCTTCATTCACACAGGTGCTGTGGCCCATACAGTTGAAGTGGTGATTTGTTTGTGTGACTGGAGCCACCAGGAGCTGTGTGCAGGCAGCCTATGCAACTCTATAGGAATGCAGGGGCTGTATAAAGACATGGCCGCTCATCCTAATTTGACAGGCAGAGTACGTTCAGGGATTCTTACCCACCCCTGAACACTTGTCTATTAGAATAAGCAGCTGTGCCCATACAGCTGCCGCATTCTCAGAGAGTTTAGTAGTCTGCCTGCACACAGCTACTAATGGCTCCAGCCACATAAAAACAAATTCCTGATGGTAAGGGATACAGTGCCCATGTGTCAGGGCTGGGCTCAGCCCTTCCTTCTCTGAGCTAACCGCACAGCTGTCGTCTAATTGCCAGCTCCATTCTCTCCACAACTACTCACCTGTTTATGATATCCTGCTCGTCAGTCCTGCCTACTTAAGCTGTCCAGCCCAGGATGTTGGTCAACATCACAGAGACTATCTCCTGCAGTCCTGTTTAAAGGCTTGCTTGGCTGACATCCCTTCTGGCTCCAGATCCTGCTTGCTGTTCCGCTACATTGATCCCTGACTTCTGGCTTTGCTGAATATCCTCTCCATTTCCCCAGCGATTTGGGGGCAATCCAGTCCAATACAGAGGGTTTCTCAACCAGGTTGAGATATACTTTGAGATGCTGCCCCAGGCGTTTCCCACAGACAGAAGCAAAGTAGGTTTCGTGATATCTTTGCTTTCTGAGAGAGCCTTGGCCTGGGCAAACCCTCTATGGAAAACGCAAAAATCTGTTGTCTTGAGTTACTCTGAGTTTGTGGCCTCCTTTAAAAGGGTATTTGACGTTCCCACATGCTCTGCTTCTGCTGCCAAGTGCCTCGTGTCCATCAAACAGAGTACGAGAACTGTTGCCGATTACGCCATTGAATTCCGTACTCTGGCAGCAGAGGTTGCTTGGAACAATAAGGCCCTCATGGCTGCTTTTTCTCATGGTCTCTCGAATACCATCAATGATGAGATAGCAGCCTGAGATATACCCACTGGACTGGACAAGTTGATCACGTTTCCCATCCTCATTGACTTCAGACTCAGAGAAAGACTCTCTTTTAAGGAGTGCTTGCGGAAGCCTCCTGTACGTTTGTCTCGGAGCTTTGCAGTCCCACCTGTGCCTCCCTCACCCCCCATGCCTCCTGGTACCGAGTCAGTCAGTGAAGGTGAACCCATGCACTTGGGTTTCACACGTCTCTCTGCGGATGAGAGAACCTTTAGGAGGAGGGAGAGATTGTGTCTTTATTATAGCCAGGCAGGTCACTTTTTGAAGTCTTGTCCTACCCGTCCAGGGAAAGCCTGAACCTTGAGGTCCTGTCACGGACAGACCTTAGATGGCGTTGTATCATTACCCGTTTTCCAGAAGTATAAGCCACTGGTTTCGGTCACCCTTTCTTGGGCTGAGTCATCTATCGAGATACAGGCTCTAATCGACTCTGGGGCTGCAGACCTGTTCATTGATGGTGCTTTTGTATCGAAGCACTCGATTCCGCTGCAGCTGCGTGACACTCTACTTGCCATTGAGGCTCTTGCCAGGCGACCTCTACAGCCTGCCCATGTAACTCCTGAGACTGTCCCAATGTCCATGGCCGTAGGGGCTCTTCACCATGAGATAATCCAATTCCAAGTTATTTCCTCACCTAAGTTTCTGCTGGTTATTGGTTATCCTTAGTTACAGAGGCACAACCCCTCTTTTAATTGGCTCCATGCCGAGGTTCTCTCCTGGTCGCCACAATGCAGTAAGACATGCTTCCAGAAGGTAGCCAAGGTCCTGTGCACCTCTTCACTTTCCTCCCTGCCGGAGGAGTACTGCGACTTTAGCAATGTCTTTGACAAAGGTCAAGCTGGTAGTTTGCCTCCCCACCAGTCCTATAATTGCGCAATTGACCTTCAATCTGGTGCCATACCCCCTCGTGGCTGGGTTTACCCTTTGTCAGTCTTAAGGCCATGGAGGAGTATGTTACAGACGCACTTTCTCGAGGTTTCATCCGCAAATCCTTGTCTCCTGCTGGTGCTGGTTTCTTCTTTGTGAAGAGGAGGAGTGGTGAACTGAGACCTTGTATTGATTATAGAGGTCTCAATCACTTCACGATTAAGAATGCCTCCCCAATTCCGTTAATTACGGAGTTATTTGACCGCCTCAAGGGAGCAATGGTTTTCACAAAGCTTGATTTGAGAGGGGCATACAATCTCGTGAGGATTAATGAGGGCGACGAGTGGAAAACTGTGTTTAATATCAGAACAGGCCATTATGAGTACCTCGTAATGCCTTTTGGCCTTTGTAACGCCCCGGCAGTTTTCCAGGAATTTATTAACAATGTCCTCTGAGATTTGTTGCAGTTATGTGTGGTGGTTTAGCTCGATGATATCCTCATATTTTCCAAGTCCCTGGAGAGTCACCACACAGATGTCTGTTGTGTGCTTCAGAAACTAAGAGAAAACAATCTCTATTGTAAATTGGAGAAGTTCGAATTCCATAGTGAACAGGTTAAATTCCTGGGTTATTTCATTTCCACTGCTGGTTTTTCGATGGACCCAGAGAAACTTTTAGCAGTCCTACAGTAGCCCCAAATCGTGGGTTTACATCCTCTGCAACGTTTTCTGGGCTTTGCCGACTATTATCAAAAGTTTATTAGTAACTTCTCGTCTCTGGTCAAACCCCTGACTGATATGACCAGAAAGGACGGTAACCAACAGAGTTGGTCTCCGGAGTCCGTTAAGGCCTTTGAGAGTCTCAAGGCTGCCTTTGTTTCTGCTCCTGTGTTGGCACATCCTGATCCTACGTTATCTTTTATCCTTGAGGTTGATGCTTCTGAGACTGGTGTTGGCGCCCTTCTGTCTCAACATCCTACCTCTGAGAGCGCTATGCATCCTTGTGGCTACTTTTCCAAGAAATTGTCACCTGCAGAGTGCAATCACGAGATTGGTGACAGAGAACTGTTAGCGATCATTTTAGCTCTGAAAGAATAGAGACATCTCCTCCAAGGTACCACTGTGCCGGTTCTCATTCTTACTGACCATAAGAATCTCACATTCTTGTCTAAGGCTAAACGCCAATCTCCCAGAAGGGCGCAATGGGTTCTTTTCTTGTCAAGTTTCAATGACATTGTCTCATTCTTACCCGGTACTAAGAATTAAGGGCTGATGCTCTGTCACGACTACTTTTCTGGCTACTTTTCCAAGAAATTGTCACCTGCAAAGTGCAATTACGAGATTGGTGACAGAGAACTGTTAGCGATCATTTTAGCCCTGAAAGAATAGAGACATCTCCTCCAAGGTACCACTGTGCCGGTTCTCATTCTTACTGACCACAAGAATCTCACATTCTTGTCTAAGGCTAAACGCCAATCTCCCATAAGGGCGCAATGGGCTCTTTTCTTGTCAAGTTTCAATTACATTGTCTCATTCTTACCCGGTACTAAGAATGTAAGGACTGATGCTCTGTCACAACACTTTTCCTCCACTTCCAAGATGGAGTCGGTTCCGGTTCCTGTGATTCCTCCTGATTGTATTCTGGCTACGGTTCGCACCAGTCTCACTTCTCATTTGGGTGACAAAATTCTTGCTGCTCAAATCCTCCTGAGAAACCTTGTGACCACTGCTTTGCCCCAGAGAGCCTCCGTACTGCCGTGCTCAAGACTTACCATTCTACCAAGGCTGCTAGCCACTCTGGGAAGAATCAACTCTTTTGGGCCATTTCCCAACAATTCTGGTGGCCTAGTCTACGTGCTGATGTAACCGCCTTCGTAGCTGCCTGTTCTGTGTATGCGCAGAGTAAGACTCCACGACACCTTCCAGTGGGCCTCCTACAACCCAAACCCAATGGAGAGAGGCCCTGGACCCACCTGTCTATGGATTTCATTGTGGAGTTACCCAACTCCCAGGGCAACACAATTTTCCCTGTTGGTGGTTGACCGGTTCTCAAAAATGTCTCATTGTATTCCACTTAAGAAGTTGCCCACTTCTAAAGAACTAGCTTCTATTTTTGCTCGGGAGATCTTTCGATTACATGGGCTACCCAAGGTGATTGTCTTGGACAGGGGTAGTCAGTTTGTGTCCTGGTTCTGGCGAGCCTTTTGTGCACAGTTGGGAATTCAGCTTGCTTTATCCTCTGCATATCACCCGCAGTCTAATGAGGCCACAGAACAAGCCAATCAGTCCTTGGAGAAATTTCTACATTGCTATATTTCTGACCATCATAATAACTGGTCAGACCTATTACCATGGGCAGAGTTTGCTCACAATAGTGCCTTGAATTCTGCTTCTCGATTGTCCCCGTTTATGGCGAACTATGGTTTCCAACCTCCCATGTTGCCTGACTCATTTGTTCCACAGAGTATTCCTGCGTTAGAGGAGCATCTCTGTGATCTTCGTTCCACTTGGGCACAAGTCAAGGAGGCTTTGCAACATGCTAATGATAGGTACAGACTCCATGCTGACTGGAGACGCCTGCCTGCACCTTCCTACCAGGTTGGGGACAGGGTTTGGCTGTCATCTCCGACTTCATGTTCCCTCTCTGAAGTTCGCACCTTGGTTTATTGGGCCTTTCTGTATTGTTTGCAGGATTAACCCAGTGGCTTATGCATTAGACCTTCCTTCTAATATGCGTATGTCAAATGTAATTCACATCTCCTTATTTAAACCTTTGGACTGCAACCGCTTTACCACCTCGGTGCCACATCCTCACCCAGTACAGGTTGAGAACCATGAGGAGTATGAAGTACAGTCCAAAGAGGGGTCATTGAGGAGGGGGTACTGTCAAGGCTGGGCTCACCCCTTCCTTCTCTGAGCTGGCCACGCAGCTGTCGGCTAATTGCCTACTCCATTCTCTCCACAGCTACTCACCTGTTTATGATATCCTGCTCATCAGTCCTGCCTACTTAAGCCATCCAGCCCAGAGGATCTCTGCCTTCGCCTTGGTCAACATCACAGAGACTATCTCCTGCAGTCCTGTTTAAAGACTTGCTTGGCTGACATCCCTTCTGGCTCCAGATCCTGCTTGCTGTTCCACTACATTGATCCCTGACTTCTGGCTTGGCTGACTATCCCTTCCGCTTACTGCACTTTGGCTATGTTTTGACTATGTTTGTTCTTTTTACTTTCATTATTAAACAAGTGTGATTTAACTGTACTTCTGTCTCGGTCTGATTTCATGGTTTCTGACTCTATGTGAATGAGGCATTATTTTCACCTGGTAATCCTGTAAATAACACACTGTCTCTCCCTGAGTGGCTATGCTCATTTCTCCACCATATTTATGGAGGGAGCCATGGTTATCATCCAGGCTGGTCTGCCTTTGCCTTTGTTCTTTTCAATTACATAGGGAGATTGGTAGTTTACAGAAGGGAGATAATGCTTTCACTTGCTTGCCTTTAAGTTTGGGAAGTAACATTTGAACTTGACCTCTGATTTGCATTGGCAAATTAAGGCTATCTGCAACCCATCCCAAACCATACAGATAAACTCACTTATCGATCTGAGCGTGCAAATCGGGTAGATCTGGGTCCCAATGGTATTTGCGACGTCACAAATATTGCACATAGTAAGTCATCCACAACTTAATTTTCAGTAAAAAAAATAATTTTTGTTATATATGAGCAATGTAGATATGCACAAGTATGTTTAAAGCAATGAACAGCAATTTCTTTTCCCTAAAGTTTAGTTATATGGAAGAAAAACCATGCTTCCAAATATACACAGCACTGACTGTATGCAATATCAATCAAGATACAAAATACATAAGATCACCTGATGTATTTTTAATTAGTTTAAGAGCTTTTCTCCTTTACTCAAAGGACAAACAACATCTGGAACAATTCCATTTCAAAATGCTAAGTTGATCACAGATATCACTGCTCTGTGGCTTTTATTTAAAGGGATTGTATAGCGCTTTTATATATATTTTCAGTATGTCTTTTTAAGTCCAAAAAAATATTTTTTTTATTATCTTGGGTTAGTAAAGAAATAATTGCATATACAATATCATACAGTACTTACCATTTCCAGGTATATAGCACAGCTCAATGCTTAGTTTATCTGTTTACTAGGCAAACCTTAACTATTTTTTAACCACTTAAGCCCCGGACCATTTTGCTGGCCAAAGACCAGAGTACTTTTTGCGATTTGGCACTGCGTCACTTTAACTGACAATTGTGCGGTTGTGCAACGTGGCTCCCAAACAAAATTGATGTCCTTTTTTTCCCACTAATAGAACTTTCTTTTGGTGGTATTTGATCACCTCTGCGGTTTTTATTTTTTACGCTATAAACAAAAAAAGAGCGACAATTTTGAAAAAACGCATTATTTTTTACAATTTGCTATAACAAATATCCCCCAAAAATATATAAAAAAACATTTTTTTTCCTCAGTTTAGGCCGATACGTATTCTTCTACATATTTTTGGTAAAAAAATCGCAATAAGCATTTATTGATTGGTTTGCGCAAAAGTTGTAGCGTATACAAAATAGGGGATAGTTTTATGGTATTTTTATTAATCATTTTTTTTTACTAGTAATGGCGGTGATCAGCGATTTTTATCATGACTGCGACATTATGGCGGACACATTTTTTGACACATTTTTGGGACCATTGTCATTTATACTGCAATCCTTGCTATACAAATGCACTGATTCCTGTGTAAATGACACTGGCAGTGAAGAGGTTAACCACTAGGTGGCAGTGTAGGGGTTAAGTGTGTCCTGGGGAGTGATTCTAACTGTGGGGGGGGCGTGGCTATGTGTGGCACATCATTGATCTCTGCTCCCGATCACAGGGAGCAGAGATCAGTGACACTGTCACTAGGCAGAATGGGGAGATGCTTGTTTACATTAGCATCTCCCCGTTCTTCCTCTCCGTTAGACGATTGCGGGTATCCCTGCGGACAAGCTCACGGAGTTTGCCGCCGGTGGCTTGCGCGCGCCTGCAGGCCGCCTCTTAAAAAGCAATGTACAGGTACGTTAATTTGCCTGTACGTGCCATTCTGCCGCAGTATATCTGCGTGAGGCGGTCGGCAAGTGGTTAAAGCTTGTTTACAAAGTTTAAGGCCTCATGTACACTGCTGCTGGTAAATGGATGTTTATGAGCAGTTAGGCATTTTTTTCAGCAGCCCCTGAACTATGTTATCTTATCAGCACATGTACACTGAGTCGTTTATAGTCGTTTCCAGGCAGCCAAGGTTAGAAGCATTTTTTGGAAAGCAAAAAAATCAGGACGGATATTCAGAGGCATTTGAAACACCAAATGCCTGTAACAGCTTGTAAATGTGTGTAAACGCGGTAACTCGAGTTTAGTTGCATTTCGTTTATAGGCATTTTTAATGGAGATACATTTCTAACCATTTGCAATGCAAAAAATGCTTCTAAGCGCAAACGCGGCATGTAAACACGGCACAACGGACGTTTTTTAATGTCGGTTACTAGCTGTCAAGTTCCATTGTTCAGGAGAGGTTTTAAATGTCCCGTGTACATGAAGCCTACACACATAGCTACAGTGGATATAAAAAGTCTACACACCCCTATTAAAATGTCAGGTTTCTGTGATGTAAAAAAATGATACAAAGATAAATAATTTCTGAACTTTTTCCACCGTTAAGGTGACCTACAGTATTCACAGAAGTGAGTACACCCCTCACATTTTTGTAAATATTTTATTATATCTTTTCATGTGACAACCCTGAAGAAATGACACTTTGCTACAATATAAAATAGTGAGTGTATAGCTTGGAAAACAGTGAAAATTTGCTGCCCCCTCAAAATAACTGAGGTTAAAGGTGATGGACTGACCAAGCATGTCTCCCGACCTAAACCCTATTGAGCATCTGTGGGGCATCCTCAAACGGAAGGTGGAGAAGCGCAAGGTCTCTAACATCCACCAGCTCTGTGAGGTTGTTATGGAGAAGTGGAAGAGGACTCCAGTGGCAACCTATGACGCTCTGGTGAACTCCATGCCCAAGAGGGTTAAGGCAGTGCTGGAAAATAATGGTGGCCACACAATATATTGACACTTTGGGTTAAAGGTGATGGACTGGCCAAGCATGTCTCCAGACCTAAACCCTATTGAGCATCTGTGGGGCATCCTCAAACGGAAGGTGGAGGAGCACAAGGTCTCTAATATCCACCAGCTCCGTGATGTTGTCATGGAGGAGTGAAAGAGGACTTTAGTGGCAACCTGTCAAGCTATGGTGAACTCCATGCCCAAGAGGGTTAAGGCATTGCTGGAAAATAATGGTGGCCACACAATATATTGACACTTTGGCCTCAATTTGGACATTTTCACTTAGGGGTGTACTCACCTTTGTTGCCAGCGGTTTAGACATTAATGGCTGTGTGTTGAGTTATTTTGAGAGGACAGCAAATTTACACTGTTTTACAAGCTGTACACTCACTACTTTACATTGTAGTAAAGTGTAATTTCTTCAGTGATGTCACATGAAAAGGTATAATAAAATATTTACAAAATTGTGTAGGGTGTATTCACTTATGTGAGATACTGTATAAACTGTACAACTCAGTTGAACAACAAACTGAAATAAAAAACCAAAATATTATGGTTGCATAAGTGTGCACACCCTTAAACTAATACTTTGTTGACCTTTTGATTTTATTACAGCACTTAGTCTTTTGGGGTGTGAGTCTTGATTTGGCAATATTTGCCCACTCTTCTTTGCAAAAACACTCCAAATCTGTCAGATTGGAAAGGCATCTCCTGTGCACAGGTCTTCAGATCACCCCGCAGATTTTCAATCGGATTTAGGTCTGACCTCTGACTGGGCTATATCAAAACTTTTTTTTGTTTCAATAGATTTTTATTGAAATTTTATAGCATTAACATGAATAATACATATTTGTAACAATTTATTCATAGATAACAGTTGAAATTACAGAAACACAATGCTATGAATTGTTTAAGGTTAATAGAGGCAGCAAGCAATTCAAGGTACCTAAGCGTTAAAGTAAAATGGAGTATAGATTGGTAGTTACAGTTGTGAATATTAGATCTATCGTTAGACAATTTATGAGAAAAAATAAACAGTAGATCAAAGGTCGTGCTCTCCCCGGACACCCCAATGGGGGCAAACTGTGCCCAAGGGAGAGCTTGAACCCACTATCATAGATACTTTATATAATATTCACAATTAAGATGATGGAAAGAGTGTCGTGTTTGAGTACCAGGAGAGCCAGGGTGACCATTGGTTAAGTGTAATGAGGAGACTTCCAGTTGAGGACGCTATCAAGCGTTCATACGTGTAGTGAAGGTTTGTGAGGCCCAATACTTCAGCGATCATAGGAGTAGTGACACTTTTCCATTTTCTAGTGATTGCTAGTCTTGCTGCCAACAATACATGAGTAAGTGAACTCTGCATGTTGGCAGGAAGTCGGTCCATCCCTAGGGACAGCAGTGCTAGTGGAGGATCCATCGGGATGTGGAAGTTCGCTATTTTAGATAGGACCTGAAATATTTTTGTCCAGTAAGGTATAATCAGAGAGCAACTCCATAAAATATGTAGGAGGTCACCACGACATCCACATTGTCTCCAACAAGCATCAGATGCTTGAGGACTAAATTTGGATATTTTTGCAGGGGTGTAATACCATCGCAGAGTAATTTTCGCCGATAATTCCCACAATGTGGAGCAATTGGAGGATTTTTGGTTAATTTTGCATGCTTTCTGCCATTGTAATGGTGTGAACAAGATTTGACAAAGGTTAGTTTGTGTTGAAAAATGTTGTAAAACATTGTGATGCCTTTTTTCCGTGTTGTGGGGGATGTAAAAAAGATCCAAGCTGATGAATGGATATATTGGAGGGTGTCAGGTATATTTTGTAGGCAGTGTTGAATTTGTAGGTATAAGTAAATGTCAGTTTGTAGTATGTTAAACTCTTCTTGGATGGTCGAGAAGGGTTTTAAGGAGCCATTGTCGTACAAGTCATGAATATATTGTATTCCCCGAGTTTTCCATTTTTTGAGATACAGTTGAGCTATTACGTGGTTTAAGGCGGTTATGGGCACATTCATAGTAACTTTGGGATCATCCGTGTCTGAGCTCTGTAGAAATTTAAGCCATGTTTTGATGGATATTACCATTGTGGGCGGGAGGTAAGAGGGAGGTTTAACTCCCATTTGGGCACTAAATAGCCAGAGGTTCGTTGGGCCATGTGTGCTGTAGGTGGATTCTATGGCTCCCCATGTTGTGGATGGAGTTGGGAGGAACCACTCTCTTAGTTGGGACAATATTGATGCTGAGAAATAATCTTGAGAGTCTAAGTACCCAAGTCCCCCCTGCAATCTGTGTTTTATCAGTTGGGAGTGTGTGCATCTCGATTTTTTCCCTTGCCGTATATATCTAGATAGGAGGGATTGCAAGGATTGGAAACAGCTAGTTGGTATAGGGATAGGTACATTTCTAAAGAGGTACAGGATTTGTGGAAGCTGGATCATTTTAAACGCAGCTAGTCTGCCCCACCATGATAATTCGTGTTTACTCTGTTGGATGAGGTCAGTTTGGATCTTGGTTCTCAGGGGGATGTAATTGTATGAAAAGAGGGTTTTCGTGGATCTTGTGAGGTGAATGCCAAGATAAGGTATGCTGGACTCTGCCCATGTATATGGGAATTGAAGTTGCAGCAAGTTGCGGGTTACTGCGTCTACCCCTATGTCAAGGATGTAAGATTTAGCTGCATTTGCTTTGTAGTAAGATATTCTCCCAAACCACGTCAGTATTTTTTGTATTTCAGTCAGGGAGGGAGTTGGGTTGGTAATCATCAAAATTACATCGTCCGCGAATAGACTAATTTTGTGGGTCTGTTTTCCTATAATTACTCCAGAAATGTTGCTGTTGGTACGGATGTGCTCTGCTAAGGGTTCCATTATCAAATTAAAAATTAGAGGTGATAGCGGGCAGCCCTGCCATGTTCCGTTGGTTATGCGGAAAGGAGCAGAAAGGAGATCGGACGTATAAACTTGGGCTGATGGGGTGGTATAAAGAGCCATTACCGCTTGGTGGATGCGTCCTTCAAAGCCAAACTTTTGGAGAACCATGGAGAGGTAGGTCCAGTTTACTCTATCGAACGCCTTCTCTGCATCCAGTGAGAGGAGCAGAGAAGGCGTTCCAGTCGAGTTTGCGTGGTGTATGACATTGATTAACCATCTGGTTGCGTCTGACGTCTGTCTTCTTTTTGTAAATCCAGTTTGATCGCTATGTATAAGGGACGGAAGAATGTCGATAAGCCTATTCGCTAGTCGTTTGGCATATAGTTTTAAGTCTATGTTCAGTAGGGATATGGAGCGGAAGTTTTGGGGGATGGTAGGTTCCTTGCCTGGTTTAGGTATAGTAATTACTAAAGCTGAAAGCATTTCCTTAGGAAAGGATGAGGATGCTGCTGCTTGGTTGAATAAGTTGCATAAGTGAGGGGCTAAAATTGTATTGAAAGTTTTAAAGTATTCTCCCGTGAATCCGTCCGGGCCAGGGGATTTAGAGTTGGGAAGTTTTTCAATGGTTGCTTGGATTTCTAATGCTGTGAAGGGGGAGTTAAGGCGCATAAGTTGTTCCGACGTGAGTGATGGGAGTTTAAGGTAACTGAGGAAGGTTTGGATTTCCTCTCGGGTAGGTTTGTGGGTGTGGATGTCTGTTTCTAGATTGTACAGATCGCTGTAGTAGGAGCTGAAGGCGTCAGCTATAGCCTGAGGGTTAATCTGTTTGTCTTGTGGAGTGGGGTAGTATAAATGTGCTATTCTGGTTTTTTGTCTTTGCCCTTTGATACGTTGGGACAAAGTCTTCCCTGCTTTGTTATTAGTTACATATGATTTAGCTTTCAGTTTCCTAAGGTTTAATTCGTAGGTAGTTAGTAGAAGTGAGCAAAGCTCATGTCGTAGTTTAAATATTTGGGATTGTAACATTGGTGATGGTTTGGATTTGTTTTGTTGGTCAGCTGTCACTATTTGTTTTGTCAGTTCTTCTATCTGCTGTGTTCTCCTTTTTTTTATTTTTGCACCTAATTGTATGAAGAATCCTCTCATGAAGGATTTGTGGGCATTCCACAAGACCGCCTGGTCAGCCACTGAGCCTGTGTTGATGAGAAAGTATTCTGTCAATTTTTGGGACAGAAATTGAGCGCGCTGAGGGTGTTGTAAGATAGAATTGTTAACTCTCCACATGAACGAGTTAGTTTTAGAATTGTTGTTTAACAATTTGATGTTGACAGGTGCGTGGTCTGACCAGGTGGTTGTGTGGATATGGGATTCTTGTATATTTTACAGTAACCATTTGTCTGATATAACTAGATCTATGTGCGAGTAGGTGTTGTGACGCGGGGAAAGGTACGTATAATCTCTCTCAGTCGTGTGACAACACCTCCAGACATCGTACAGATCGTTATCGGTAAGAAAGGAAGTAAGCGGAGATGTATAGCGTTTGGGACCAGAGGTCGAATCTATACTATAGTCAGGTACAAGGTTGAAATCACCGCAGATGAGTAATTGTCCCTGTTGTACTGATCTTATTTTCTTTAAGGTTTTTTTAAGAAACTGTATTTGTCTAAAATTCGGAGCATACAGAATAACTAAGGTATATATCACGTTATCTATTGTGCACACAGTAATGATAAATCTTCCTTCTGGATCCAGTGAGCAGGAGTGCTGCTGGAAGGATACAGTGTCCCTTATGGCAATTAGGACTCCTCTTTGCTTACGGGAGTAAGATGCCTTGTAAATATGTGGGAATGATTTGTGTTGACAGGTAGGTGTGGCTTCCTGGGCAAAGTGCGTTTCCTGCACACAGATAATATCGCTGCCATGTGACAGCGCAGTTTTCCATAAAGAGGCCCTCTTGGCCGGATGATTCAACCCCTTAGCGTTAATAGTCAGAACGTTGATGGACATGGTGGTATAAGTCTGGTACTATGTATTGAGTAGTGCTACTCACAGTTGGTAGCGGAAAATTACGCTCCTTGGAAGGGGATCGTGGAGTATGGTCGTCCAGGCTCCTCTGTGTCTCCGGAATATGAGGCTTGCAGAAGGTAGGTCTTGTGATGGCTGTGACGGTAAAAAATATAACAGAGTGTAACTCAAATAGTTAACGATAAGAAACTGTGGTAACCTTTACCAATTCTGCTGACTGTTGCCCCACTTGCTGGTGAGCAGGATGCTCTGTGTCCCATGGCCGTGGGATGGAAGGGTGGAATAATAAGACAACTGAAAAGTAGAACTCAGAAAGGGTCAGTAAGTGCAACTGGTATTACTGACAGGTTGTAGGGGTAGTGTTCAAACGAGAAGTGTGTCAGCAGGACTGGGGATGTATGTCGCTGATATAGCAGATTAGTGCGAGGGTCGATAATTTCCTCTGGGATTTCGTGGATCTGTGCTGTGGGGTCCTAAAGGACGAGGGCTGACGTGATCCTTTTTGCTCTACAGCTGGCAGTTCAGGAATGATTCCCCATAAGTGAAGCAGCCGCATCCCGTCCTGGGGGTTAGTGATGACAGAAGTTGATCCATTTTTGGTGATGATGAGAGTAGCGGGATGGCACCATTTGTAGGGAATTTTACTGTTATTAAGTGCTTTGGTGATAGTTTTCATCTGTCTCCTCATGTTGAGGGTATATCTAGGTCAGCATATAAATGAATCCCGTTGTAAGGTGCAGGGAGGGCCGAAAGCGCCCTAGCTTTGGTCAGCAAGTTTTCTTTGGTGGGGAAGAAATGTATCTTCATTAGGACATCCCTGGGTACCGATGCCTCTAAGTGCTTAGGCTTAGGGATTTGGTGGATACGGTCGATGATACGCTCGATTGGCGACATGTCAGGGAACAATTTGGCAATCATGTCACCCACGTAGGCCTGCAGGTCAGCTGGAAGAACAGACTCGGGGACCCCCCTTAGCTTGACATTGTTCCTCCTCAAGCGGTCCTCGAGGTCTGCTTTGCCTTAATCCAATCTGTATTGTCAGCTTGATCTTTATAAGCATCTATCAGCTTGTTGACTATCGTAGTGCAAGCGTCCATCTTGTGCTCTATATGTTCTACACTGTTTCCCATCCCCTGCATCTGTCCTGAGAAGGTGTTGAACATAGCTGAGATTTTTGTCATGAGGGATGTCTGAAGTGACATTAGCATGTCCTTCATGGTCGTGTCAAGGACCGGTAGGCCTGAGGTCGGGTAGGTAGCGATGGAGGGTGCTAAATTGAAGCCTACCTGGTCCGGATGTGTGGCCACCCTCACACCGCTCTGGGCCTGTGATCCATCCTCATCCACGCTTTCACAGGGCTGCTAGATGACGGGCTATGCGGGGTGGTGCTATGTCTGTGTCCCACGATCCTAGATCCTCATCTGGGAGGTCAGTGTAGGAGGATGATTTGTGAGGTAAATTTCCTCCGGCGCCATCTTGCCGCTGCCCGTCCTCCGGCGCTGGCATGATAAAGAAGTCTGTGAGTTTCTTGGGGTATCTGTCCTCTTTTCTTTTGTGGGATTGCATCGGGCAAAATGTTACTGATCCGTGGAGCGATTTGAATGTCGCTATGTCGCTGGATGTTCGCTCTTTCCCCGGTCTTTAGTCAGAGCTCACGGCTAAAGCGGCCATTACGATTGCGTGCAAGCCACACCACTCTATATCAAAACTTTAATCTTCTTCTGGTGAAGCCATTCCTTTGTTGGTGTGGATGTATGCTTTGGGCCGTTGTCATGCTGAAAGATGAAGTTCCTCTTCATGTTCAGCTTTCTAGCAGAAGCCTGAAGGTTTTGTGCAAATATTGACTGGTATTTGGAACTGTTCATAATTCCCTCTACCTTGACCTTGCCCCTGTTCCAGCTGAAGAAAAACAGCCCCAAAGCCTGATGCTGCCACCACCATGCTTCACTGTGGGTATGGTGTCTTTTTTGGTGATGTGCAGTGTTGTTTTTGCGTCAAACGTATCTTTTGGAATTATGGCCTAAAAGATCAACCTTTGTTTCATTAGACTATAACACATTTTCCCACATGCTTTTGGGAGACTGCAGATGTGTTTTTACAAAATTTAGCCAGGCTTGGATGTTTTTCTTTGTAAGAAAGGGCTTCCATCTTGCCACTCTACCCCATAGCCCAGTCATATGAAGAATATAGGAGATTGTTGACTCATGTACCACACAGCCAGTATTTGTCAGATATTCCTGCAGCTCCTTTAATGTTGCTGTAGGCCTCTTGACAGCCTCCATGACCATTTTTCTTCTTGTCTTATCATCAATTTTGGAGGGACGTACAGTTCTTGGTAATGTCACTGTTGTGCCATATTTTCTCCACTTGATGATGACTGTCTTCACTGTGTTCCATGGTATATACAGTATCCCACAAAAGTGAGTACACCCCTCACATTTTTGTAAATATTTTATTACATCTTTCATGTGACAACACTGAAGAAATGACACTTTACTACAATGTAAAGTATTGAGTGTACAGCTTGTATAACAGTGTAAATTTGCTGTCCCCTCAAGACAACTCAACACACAACCATTAATGTCTAAACCGCTGGCAACAAAAGTGAGTACACCCCTAAGTGAAATGTCCAAATCGGCCCAATTAGCTATTTTTCCTCCCCGGTGTCATGTGACTCGTTAGTGTTACAAGGTCTCAGGTGTGAATGGGGAGCAGGTGTGTTAAATTGGATGTTATCGCTCTTTCTCGCTCATACTGGTCGCTGGAAGTTCAACATGGCACCTCATGTCAAGCAACTCTCTGAGGATCTGAAAAAAAAAGAATTGTTGCTCTACCAAGATAACAAGGATAACTTGCCACACATTTGTGGCAGTATTGAATTGTTAGTCTTGTGAACTTGCTGCACATCTTCCCTGGCAAGTTGTACACTTGCAGAGCACTTGAAGCACAAATTCCAGCTGACACTTTTCCAATTTGTAGCAAATTTGCATGGCAAGTCTCCAGCAAGAGCAAATTTGCAGTGGTAAGTCTACAGCAAGAGCCCTGCAAGTCTCAGCAAGAGCCCCGCAAGTCTACAGCATGAGCCCCGCAAGTCTACAGCACGAGTTATGCAAGTTTTGCACAAATCTATAATCCCACAATCTGGTGATAGTGAACCCACTCATCTATCATACAAAATTATTTGTTTCTATAAAAACAATTAAAGTGCAAATGCTTTTAAAAAAAAGTGCAAAAGGAAAAATGGCATTCTGGGCGAGGGTATTTATGGGACAGACGCCATGTTCTAAGGTCGTTTTGCAGCCACCTGCTGGCCCTCCTGGCCGACAGGTATGCGTTAAGGAGCTACCTCGTGGTCCTCCGATCGGAAAGCCCACGATGCTACGGCGCAGGGGTGGGTCCAGAGGTGACTCGGCTGGAGGACGTATCCAAAAGAAGTAACCATACAGCATAGTGTCGCCGGTTCGGCTTAAAGGTTCAGGCACTGTGACTGACTGTTCACTGCAGAAGGTCTGATACATCCTGTGGCAGAGGATTGTGCAGATTTACCCCCCCAAACAAGTCTGTGGCAGAGACTTTCGATTCGTGCTGCGTGCTGGCTGCTAGACCGGTGAGAGAGGCCTATCCAGACGAGCAAAGAGTGTGTCCCATGAGGGGAACGCATTCCACTTAATTGTTTGAATGCTACCGGGACATTTGTTGCTAAGATTTTTGCAAGAAGATATTTGAGTTTCTCCTGAGAGTTTCCTTTTCCGTCTCTTTCCTGCTACTTCCTAAAGTTTGACTGTTCAATAAAGCATTGAAAATGTACTCCAGTGTTGGTGCGTGTGTCGTCCAGCAGTAAACTCAACAGAACCCCTAGACCCGGTGCCGGTGAAACAAAGGGAAGCAAAGTGAAGGTAACAGACCCGCTTAAACCAGCAGCTCCACCGTGAGTTAGTGCTACACTCTGCAATGCCCCGCAATACTCTGCAGTGCCCTGCAATACTCTGCAAGACTCTGCAATGCCCTGCAATGCCCCACAATACTCTGCAATGCCATGCAATGCCACGCAATACTCTGCAATGCCCTGCAATGCCCCGCAATGCTCTGCAATACCCCGCAATGCTCTGCAATGCCCTGCAATACTCTGCAATGCCCCGCAATACTCTGCAATGCCCCGCAATACTCTGCAATGCCCCGCAATACCCCGCAATATTCTGCAATACTCTGCAATGCCCTGCAATACCCTGCAATGCTCTGCAATGCCCCGCAATATTCTGCAATGCCCCGCAATACTCTGCAATGCCCCGCAATACTATGCAATACCCCGCAATACTCTGCAATGCCCCGCAATACCCCGCAATATTCTGCAATACTCTGCAATGCCCTGCAATACCCCGCAATACCCCGCAATGTCCCGCAATACTCTGCAATGCCCCGCAATACTCTGCAATGCCCCGCAATACTCTGCAATGCCCCGCAATACCCGGCAATATTCTGCAATACTCTGCAATGCCCTGCAGTACTCTGCAATGCCCCGCAATACCCCGCAATATTCTGCAATACTCTGCAATGCCCTGCAATGCCCCGCAATACTCTGCAATGCCCCGCAATACTCTGCAATGCCCCGCAATACCCGGCAATATTCTGCAATACTCTGCAATGCCCTGCAGTACTCTGCAATGCCCTGCAATACCCCGCAATACTCTGCAATGCCCCACAATACTATGCAATACCCCGCAATACTCTGCAATGCCCCGCAATACTATGCAATACCCCGCAATACTCTGCAATGCCCCGCAATACTATGCAATACCCCGCAATACTATGCAATACTCTGCAATGCCCCGCAATACTATGCAATACCCCGCAATACTCTGCAATGCCCCGCAATATTCTGCAATACTCTGCAATGCCCCGCAATATTCTGCAATGCCATGCAATATCCCGCAATACTCTGCAATACCCAGCCATACTCTACCATACCCAGCCATACTCTGCAATACTCGGTGATACCCAGCCATGCTCAGCCATGCTCGGCTATACTCAGCCATACTCTGCCATACTCGGCTGTACTCGGCCTCTGTATGTGGCCAGGCTGTGGAAGTCTCACACATGTGGTATCGCCATACTCAGGAGGAGTAGGAGAATTTATTTTGGGGTGTCATTTTTGGTAAGTACATGCTATGTGTTAGAAATATTGTATAAATGGACAACTTTGTGTTAAAAAAAAAAAAGTGTTTTAACCCCTTCCCGCCCGCCGTCAAACGACATCCTTGACTTTGCGGGGGTATATCTGAATGATGGGTGCAGCTACAGGCATCATTCAGATATCAGCTTTTTCAGCCGGCGATTCCCTACACCATGAGAATGATCATAGCGGATGTTCCACTGCCTGATAATTCTTACGGGAGGCGAGAGGGGACCCCCCTCCTGCCGCCCTCAGGTGCTTCTACCAACTCACCGCTACAATCGAAGCCAGGATCGTTTTTTTTTTTTTTATTTCAGGCTTCCCAGCCTAGAGGTAAGATGTGGGGTCTTATTTACCCCATATCTCACTGTAAAGAGGATCTGTCATGCCATATTCCTATTACAAGGGATGTTTACAATCCTTGTAATAGGAATAAAAGGGATCAAAAAATGTATTTTTTGGAAAAAAGTGTCAAACCAAAATAAATAAAGTAAAATGAACAATAAAAAAAATTTTTTTTTTCCCTGTGTCCCCGTGTGCTCGCATGCAGAAGCGAACGCATACATAAGTCCCGCCCACATATGAAAATGGTGTTCAAACCACACATGTGAGATATCGCTGCGATTGGTAGAGCAAGAGCAATCATTTTGGCCCTAGACCTCCTCTGTAACTCACAACATGTAACCAGTAAAAAATGTTCAAGCGTCTCCTATGGGGATTTTTAAGTAGCGAAGTTTGGCACCATTCCACGAGCGTGTGCAATTTTGAAGGGTGACATGTTAGGTATCTATTTACTCGGCATAACTTCATCTTTCACATTATGCAAAAACATTGGGCTAACTTTACTGTTTTGGTTTTTTTTTTAAAGCACAAAACTGTTTTTTTTTTTTTTTTTTTTTAAAACGCGTCCGAAAAATTGCTGCGCAAATACTGTGCGAGATAAAAAGTTGCAACGACTGCCATTGTATTCTCTAGGGTCTTTGCTAAAAAAAACATATATAATGTTTTGGGGTTATATGTAATTTTCTAGCAAATAAATTATTATTTTTACATGTAGGAGAGAAATGTCAGAATTGGCATGGGCACTCTAGAACGCCTGAAGGTGCTCTCCTGCATGTTGGGCCACTGTATGTGGACATGCTGTGTAAAAGTCTCACACATGTGGTATCAGCATACTCGGGAGTAATAGCAGAATGTGTTTTGGGGTGTAATTTGTGGTATGCATATGCTGTGTGTGAGAAATAACCTGCTGATATGACAATTTTGTGAAAAAAATAAAATTAAAATAAAAATCTTGATTTTGCAAAGAATTGTGGGAAAAAATGACAACTTCAAAAAACTCATCATGCATCTTTCTAAATAGCTTGGAATGTCTTATTTCCAAAAAGGGGTCATTTGGGGGGTATTTGTACTTTTCTGGCATGTTAGGGTCTCAAGAAATGAGATAGGCCGTCAGTACTTCAGGTGTGATCAATTTTCAGATATTGGCACCATAGCTTGTAGACTCTATAACTTTCACAAAGACCAAATATATACACCAATTTGGGTTATTTTTACCAAAGATATGTAGCAGTATAAATTTTGGCCAAAATATATGAGGAAAAAATTACTAATTTGCAAAATTTTATAACAGAAACGAAGAAAAATGCATTTTTTTTTTACAGAATTTTTGGTCTTTTTTCTTTTATAGCGCAAAAAATAAAGAACCCAGCGGTGATTAAATACCACCAAAAGAAAGCTCTATTTGTGTGAAAAAAGGACAAAAATGTCATTTGGGTACAGTGTTGCATGACTGAGTAATTGTCATTCAAAGTGTGAGAGCACCGAAAGCTGAAAATTGGTCCGGTTATTAAGGGGGTTTAAGTGCCCAGTGGTCAAGTGGTTAAGGTGAGCTGCTAGCATATAAACAAGGAAAAATAAAACATTCCAAATTGTGCTCCACCAATGGGATATTAGGGTTAGTCACTGCTTGATTTCTACCTCTCTGAACTCCATATCAGATCTCATGGATACCACTCACCTCGCTGCACACCACACCCCAGCACCAATTAAAGAAAAACCTTATACACAGCAGGGAGCAATGATGAAAATTCAGCCACAGTCGCCCCTGTGGTGGGATAACTGTTACACAACATAACTGAACCAGAACTTGCAGCAGACTTGCAGAATGTTTGCAAAGAAAGTTGATCTGGAGTCATGCAATGCAGACTTGCTGCAATTGTGCAACAAACTTATGAAACTTGGCAAGTCTAGCGAGAGCTTAGCAGGTCATTTTCAAACTTGCAGCACAATTACTTGCTATCTGGGTACATAAAGATGGCGTAGGCTATAAGAAGATTGCCAAGACCCTGGAACTGAGCTGCAGCACGGTGGCCAAGACCATACAGTGGTTTAACAGGACATGTTCCACTCAGAACAGGCTTCACCATGGTCGACCAAGGAAGTTGAGTGCACGTGCTCAGTGTCATATCCAGAGGTTGTCTTTGGGAAATAGACGTATTAGTGCTGCCAGCATTGGTGCAGAGGTTGAAAGGGTGGGGGGGGTCTGCCTGTCAGTGCTCAGACCATACACCGCACAGTGCATCAAATTGGTTTGCATGTCTGTCGTCCCAGAAGGAAGCCTCCTCTAAAGATGATGCACAAGAAAGCCCGCAAACAGTTTGCTGATGACAAGCAGACTAAGGACATGGATTACTGGAACCATGTCCTGTGGTCTTATGAGACTAAGATAAACTTATTTGGTTCAGAAGGTGTTAAGCAGGTGTGGTGGCAACCAGGTGAGGAGTACAAAGACAAGTCTGTCTTGCCTATACAAGCATTGTGGTGGGAGTGTCAGGGGCTGCATGAGTGCTGCCGGCACTGGGGAGCTACAGTTCATTGAGGGAACCATGAATGCCAACATGTACTGTGACATACTGAAGCAGAGCATGATACCCTCCCTTCGGAGACTGGGCCGCAGGGCAGTATTCCAACATGATAACGATCCCAAACACACCTCCAAGACGACCACTGCCTTGCTAAAGAAGCTGATGGTAAAGGTGATGGGCTGGCCAAGCATATCTCTAGACCTAAACCCTATTGAGCATCTATGGGGCATCCTAAAACGGAAGGTGGAGGAGCGCAAGGTCTCTAACTTCCACCAGCTCCGTGATGTCATCATGGAGGAGTGGAAGAAGACTCCAGTGGCAACCTGTGAAGCTCTGGTGAACTCTATGCCCAAAAGGGTTAAGGCAGTGCTGGAAAATAATGGTGACCACACAAAATATTGACACTTTGGGCTCAATTTGGACATTTTCACTTACGGGTGTACTCACTTTTGTTGCCAGCAGTTTAGACATTGATGGCTGTGTGTTGAGTTATTTTGAGGGGACAGCAAATTTACACTGTTATACAAGCTGTACACTTACTACTATACATTGTAGCAAATTGTCATTTCTTTAGTGTTGTCACATTAAAAGATGTAATAAAATATTTACAAAAATGTGAAGGGTGTACTCACTTTTGAGAGGTACTGTATTATGCCTTGGAAATTCTTTTGTACCCTTTGCCTGACTGATACCTTTTAACAATGAGATCCCTCTGATGCTTTGCAATTTTTTTATTGGATATGTTTTATAGTAGAAAGTAAAAAAAAAAAAATTTTTTTTTTTTTCAGAATTGTGGTCTTTTTTTGTTTATAGTGCAATAGTGCAGAGGTAATAAAATACCACCAAAAACTAAAAGAAATCTCTGTTTGTGGGAAAAAGGGACATACATTTATTTGGGTACAGCATCGGTTAAAGTAACGCAGTGCCGTATCGCAAAAAACAGCCTGGCCATGAAGGGGAATAAATCTTTCCACGGGTCAAGTGTTTAATAATCTTTTTATAAGGGATACAGGAAAGCTAGATTCCTGTATAAGCAATAGGCGTGATTCCCTTTTTTTTCAGCACACGTGACAGCAAATCTTTGGTATGAACTGACACCACAAAGCATTTTGCCCTGTGTATGGGTTGGGGCTGTGCTGGAAATAACTGCTGGTGTAGCGTCACATATGGCGACCCATTACATTTCACTACCCGCTGGAGTGCGCATGCGCGACAACGCCATAGGCGTTCCAACACTTTTACAACAAAACTCCACCCCTAAGTCCAGGTTCAAGCCCCACCATCCAAGTGGACATAGAGTTAGAACATAATTATGCAGAGCGAAGCGAGGTCATGCCCGAAGCATGGCGAGCGAAGCAAGCCCGCGAGGGGTGTGGAGTTCTGTTGTAAAAGTGTTGGAACGCATATGGGGGCGTCTCGCATGCGCACTACAGCGGGTAGCGAAATGTGATGGGTCGCCAAATGTGACGCTACACCAGAGTAGCCCCAATACTGGTGTGAATGAGCTCTCAAAGTTTTCAAAAGCTATTGCTCTGACTTTAGTAAATATTTAGTAAATATTTAGATCCAGAGTCATGGGAGCACCCCACATTAAATGTTTATTTGTCAAACAAAGATTAGGCCCCATTCACACCTGAGGCAGAATATCGTGTGATTTTACCATGATTTCGCGATTTTGTGCAGGGCAAAAGGTCACCAATGTAAAAAGCAGAAAAACGCCCAAATCTGCCCGATTTACGCAACAAAAAAGGGTCCAGAACTTGTTTGAGCTTCAGGCGTAGGGCTTCAGGTGTTTTGGAGTGGAGATGTGAACCATCTCCATAGAGAATAATTGATTTTTTCCCCTCCAGCGTTTTGTAGCTTGAGGCTTCAAGCTACAAAACACTCAAGTGTGAATGGGCCCTTAGAGATAATAATGAAGAAGACATAAAAGAGTCTAAACAATCAGAATGATTCCATGACTACATACAGGCGGGAGGATTCATTGTCAAATGCAGTCTAAAAGTGTCTATCAGATATAATTACAGTATAAGAAAAATAAAATTATATTCATTTAAATATAGAAATAAAGTTAACATTCTTGTACACGTGTAAGTCTATAATAAAACAAACAAAAACAGTTTAGGGTTTTAATTAAAACAGTATATCAAATAAAAACTTTATATGCCCTTAGGAAAAAAGAGATATAACTTATGTATAGGGATTTATTGTAAGCTTAATGGGAATATGCTGGCAGTGTTAAATTTGGCCTGGAGATCTAGGCAAATTTCACACATGGCAAAACCAATCATTTAATTGAAATCACTCTACCTATTCCTAATCACAACTGTATGGGCCCAGGAAGACAACAGTATCAAACAATAAATTATTCACAACTTCTTTTTGAACAGGGACATAAAAAAAGTTTAAATGTGCTCAAACAACCAGTTTTGTGTCTATCAGCACTTCCTTGGTTAATCTGAAATGACATTTATTCATGTACTGGACACACACATGGCATCGTACAAGGGTCTGGGCACAGTATCATACACAGTTTCTGCTGCAATTCCTATCAGCTAGGCATTGTCAGGTGGATTGATCTCCTGCCCAACAGTACTTGTATAGTTTACACTTAGAGCCAGACATATTGGTTTTATACCTATCCACCCAAATGTCTGCCTATGTTCTCAGCACGTCTTTTGTGCCAAATAAAAACTTTTGTTTACATCTCCTAGAATTTAGTAACAGTTCTTTTACCCAGATTTTGAAAAACACCATCTATAGTGTATTGTAGACTGTTGTTTCATTTTATGATTCTTTATGTGATTTCTGGCTCCTCCTTTGACTCAGAAAATATTAAGGCTGGGTTCAAACTAGTGCGAATTGGATGCAGATTTTTTCCACATCCAATTCGCATGACAGGAGATTGTGACCAGCTCTCTATGGGGTCGGTTCACACATCTCCGGAGCGGCTTGCAGAGGAGTCCTGTGCGTCTTTGGCTCAGTTTCAGGGCCGAATTCAGGCAAAAATTGGGCCCTGATTCATCCCTGAAATGGAGAAGAGGGATGCACTGGACCCCTTGCTGCAAGCCGCATCTGGCATCAGTGTGAACCCAGCCTAAAAAGTGTATGTAGCCATGCCCCCGTAGGGGTTGCTGAATGTTGTGGTTCACCCGTCACCCTGCACAGCCCGACATCCATTTCTCAGTCACTCAGACCAGTCCATAGCTTTGTTTTGTTTTGTTTTTTTATTTGAGGGGATTAAACTTGGATGGGGATCTGGGAATTATGGGATGCCTAGGAATTTTCAGTGCAAACTTGCATGGGACTCCTATATACACTCTAGTACAGTGGCCCTTTGCTTGCTTTTATCTGGCCCTCAAGACACTTTTTAATTCACTGACACCAAAGGAAGGGGTACAATTCCTACTAATGACACCAACGATGGGGTCCAATGACGCCAATGATGAGGCACAATTCCTCCCAATGACACCAACGATGGGGCACAATTTGTTGCAGTGATACCAATGATGGAGCACCATTCCTTCCACTAACACAAGCAATGGGGTACAATTCCTACCTGTTTACCCCTACTGATGCTGGGACATTTTCTACTCCCCTTGGCCACAGTCCAGTCCCCTAAAGTCTGAAGGACAGTAAACTGGCCCTTTGTTTACCAAGTTTGGAGATACCTGCTGTATTATATACACCTTGATCTTCTCTCCAGCACAAACACTTGCTGCACACCATTCCTCCTCCAGCACTTAACTTGCTGCAGACTGTTCCTCCTCCAACACTTCCCTTGCTGCAGACTGTCATTCCTCCAGGCTAGCTAGCACCGCATGGGTAGGCCTGACACTGCTTCATTCAGGCCTCAGTGAACTGCCTTTTGTGGCCAAGGACTCCAGGCCCCTGTGGTGTAGGAAAAGTTCAGGTGCTAGCTATCCTCTACTCAGCTACCAATCACAGATAGCTCTCTTCAGGCCCTGCCAGCCAGCCCGGCTGCAGTGACCTCTTTCCACTGCCCTTCTCCACAGTCCTCTCTCCACTGGTTCTGCACCTATTTCTCCAACTGCAATCTCCCAGTTCTCTCAGGTGTGCCTCCCCAGTTCTCCTGACTGTGCTCACTCACCAGCCCTCCTGGCTGCGACCAGTAGTCCTCCTGGAGACTCTTATGCCGCGTACACACGATTGGACATTCCAACAACAAAACCATGGATTTTTTTTCCGACAGATGTTGGCTCAAACTTGTTATGCATACACACGGTCACACAAATGTTGTCGGAAATTCCAAACGTCAAGAACGCGGTGACGTACAACACGTAAGACGAGCCAAGAAAAATGAAGTTCTTCTGCTTGATTCCGAGCATGCATGGAATTTTGTGCGTCGGAATTGTGTACACATGCTCGGAATTTCCGACAAGTTTTCTTGTCGGAAAATTTGACAACCAGTAAAGACTGCCATAAATAGATTGAAATTTGTCCGGTTCAGCAGGGACCAAATTTCGATCCATATACTGTATAAGCACTTTGATTTTACAGAAGTCGATTTACAGAGCAACTTCTGTACAACCACCTTGTTGGGTTTTCACTGCTTGATCAACACTGCAGGTTATGGCTGGCAGTTTACTCACCAGTGGTGTTGCAACCATAAGGGCGTACGGGCGCCACCCCCTCTCTCCTGCCACCCCCTCTAGCACCAATAGATAGATTCATGCATTGCATGAATCTATGGCCGCCACTGCCACTCCCTATTCAGGCTCCCGGCCCCTTTTCAGGAGCCAGGCGCCTGAATTACAGCGACGGGGGGTGTTTTTGAAGCACGTGATTAGAGCCATAGGCTCCAATAGGCATCAAAATTGGTGACCTGCGAGCGCCATGCTGGGCGCTCGCAGGTCACTCAGCTGTGTTAGAAAAGCGAATGAATATTTGCTTTCCTAACACGAAACCGTCTCTCCGCCAATCAGGTGCTCAGATCTGTTACCCGTCACCTGATTGGCTGAAACGACGGGCGCTGTGATTGGACGCCTATCAAGTGTCCAATCATAGCAGAGGACAGGAGAAGACATCGAGGAGCATCGAGGAGCTGTCCCACTGAGACAGGGTAAGTACAGAAGGCGGGCAGCATTTGATATGGCAAACTGGCAGCATTTGATGGGGCACAGTGGGAGCATTTGATGGGGCACAGTGGCAGCATTTGATGGGGCACAGTGGCAGCATTTGATGGGGCACAGTGGCAGCATTTGATGGGGCACAGTGGCAGCATTTGATAGCACAGTGGCTGCATTTGATATGACACAGTGGCTGCATTTGATGGCACAGTTGCGGCAATTGATGGGCACAGTGGCTGCATTTGATGACACAGTGGCTGCATTTGATGGCACAGTGGCGGCAATTGATGGGCACAGTGGCTGCGTTTGATGGTACAGTAGCGGCAATTGATGGGCACAGTGGTTGCGTTTCATGGCACAGTGGCTGCGATTGATGGTACAGTGAGGCTGCAATTGATGTTTTTTTTTTTTTCTGAATTTTTGAGTTTGTTTGCACCCCCCCAAATATTTTGAGCACCGGCCACCACTGTTACTCACTGTCAGAATACAAAGACACAGTGAGAAGGATTTCCCCATCCACCTCAGTGAAGATGGGGGTAATTTTTTACGTTCAACCCGATGCTTAAGTAATGTCGTAAATATACCACTAAATGAAGCAGTTATCAATGTTTAGCCAATGTTTAGTGGCTAATTTTGTTTTTTATATTAAATATACATACAAACTGTACAGTATATACATAATAAATACAATAAATTGCAAAGAAATCATGATAAACATTACCCTATTCAGATAACTAGGACACTGGAAATGTAATCCTGTATGGCCCATCAATCTTCAGGAATGTTCTTTTATTTTCTAAGCCTTACCACCAAAAGCATTATAAAACTCCAGTATCAAATCTGGTGTATAATATTATTAATTCACAGTAACCTTTAATTATTGAGAAGGATTTCAAATTTAACGTGTATTCTCACAGGGTCACACTGTGGATATACAGATAACAGTGTGCCAATGTCCCAACAATGGGTAAATGAAAACTGAGCAGATGCTAATTGGATACCAGGAGACAAACACACACATAGTTACATAGTTACATAGTAGGTGAGGTTGAAAAAGACACAAGCGTCTCCAGAGAGAATAAGTTCAGTGCTTGCAACCTTTCCTCATAACTAATATCCTCCAGACCCTTTATCAGCTTTGTTGCCCTTCTTTGTACTCGCTCCAATTCCAGTACATCCTTCCTGAGGCCTGGTGCCTAGAACTGGACAGCATAGTCTAGGTGCGGCCGGACCAGAGTCTTTTAGAGCTGGAGAATTATTGTTTTATCTCTGGAATTGATCCCCTTTTTAATGCATGCCAATATTCTGTTTGCTTTGTTAGCAGCAGCTTGGCATTGCATGCCATTGCTGAGCCTATCATCTATTAGGACCCCCAGGTCCTTTTCCATCCTAGATTCCACCAGAGGTTCTCCCCCAGTGTATAGATTGCATTCATATTTTTTGCCACCCAAATGCATTATTTTACATTTTTCTCCATTGAACCTCATTTGCCATGTAGTTGTCCACCCCATTAATTTGTTCAGATCTTTTTGCAAGGTTTCCACATTCTGCGGAGAAGTTATTGCCCCGCTTAGCTTAGCATAGTCTGCAAATACAGAGATTGAACTGTTTACCCCATCCTCCAGGTCGTTTATGAACAAATTAAATAGGATTGGTCCCAGCACAGAACCCTGGTGGACCCCACTACCCACCCCTGACCATTCCGAGTACTCCCCATTTATCACCACCCTCTGAACTCGCCCTCGTAGCCAGTTTTCAATCCATGTACTCACCCTATGATCCATGCCAACGGACCTTATTTTGTACAGTAAACGTTTATGGGGAACTGAGTCAAATGCTTTTAAAAAATCCAGATACACCACATCTACGGGCCTTCCTTTATCTAGCTGGCAACTCACCTCCTCATAGAAGGTTAGTAGATTGGTTTGGCAAGAACGATTCTTCATGAATCCATGCTGATTACTGCTAATGATAGCGTTCTCATTACTAAAATCTTGTATATAGTCCCTTATCATCCCCTCCAAGAGTTTACATACTATTGATGTTAGGCTAACTGGTCTGTAATTCCCAGGGATGTATTTTGGGCCCTTTTTAAATATTGGTGCTACATTGGCTTTTCTCCAATCAGCTGGTACCATTCCAGTCAGTAGACTGTCTCTAAAAATTAGGAACAACGGTCTGGCAATCACTTCACTGAGTTCCCTAAGTACCCTCGGGTGCAAGCCATCTGGTCCCGGTAATTTATTAATGTTAAGTTTCTCTAATTTTAATTTTGTCCTCTGTTAACCATGGAGAAGACTGAGGAGAAGAATAAATTCAATACCTTCACCATCTCCCCATCCTTTGTAACCAGAAGTCCTTCCTCATTCTTTATGGGGCCAATATGGTCTATCCTACCTTTTTTACTGTTTACATACTTAAAGAATTTCTTCTGATTTTTTTTTCTCTCCTCCGCTATGTGTCTTTCATGTTCTACCTTAGCCATCCTTATTGCACCCTTACATTTCTTGTTGCATTCTTTATAAAGTCTGAATGCTGATGATGATCCCTCAGCCTGGTATTTTTTGAAGGCCTTCTCCTTTGCTTTTATATGCATTTTTACATTGGAGTTAAGCCATCCAGGACTTTTGTTCGCTCTTTTAAATTAATTACCCAATGGGATGCATTGGGTAATGCCCTTATTTAATATGCTCTTAAAGCAAACCCATCTCTCCTCTGTGTTCTTTGTTCCTAAGATTTTATCCCAATTTATGCCTTCCAGCAAGGTTCGTAGTTTAGGGAAGTTGGCTCTTTTGAAATTTAGTGTCTTTGTATTCCCTTTATGTTTCCTATTTGTGTGATTTATACTGATACTAATTGACCTGTGATCGCTGTTACCTAAATTGCCCCGTAATTCCACATCCGTGATCAGGTCTGTATTGTTGGTAATCAATAGATCCAGTAATGCTTTATTTCTAGTTGGTGCGTCTACCATCTGACCCATAAATTTGTCCTGCAAGACATTAAGGAACTGGCGAGCCTTAGATGAATGCGCGGTTCCCTCCACCCAGTCTATGTCTGGATAATTAAATTACCCCATTATGATAACACTTCCCATCCTTGCTGCTAATCCAAATTGTGATAGGAGATCTGTCTCCACTTCCTCCATCAGGTTAGGGGGCCTATAGCATACTCCCAGTATTATTTCCCCCCCATCTTCATCCCTTTGGAGCTCTACCCAAAGGGATTCCACCTTCTACTTAGCTCCCTTAGTGATGTCATCTCTCATATTCACTTGTACATTATTCTTGATATATATATATAGGCATACCCCTCCCCCTTTTTTACCCTCTCTATCCTTGCGATAAAGGGTATACCCTTAAATGTTTGCCAGCCAATCATGAGAGCTGTTGAACCAGGTCTCTGAAATTCCCACAAAATCCAAATCCTCCTTGTACAACCCACCCATCTTGTACGCCAGGCTCCTGGCATTGGTGAACATGCCACGTAGTTTAGACCGGTCGCATATTATCCTCGTATTGGGCGAGGATAATCACCTAGTTTAAAAAACCCTCTCATTTTTTGGCCATCTTCATTCCCAGCTGATCTGCATCCTCCTCTTTTAGGTGCAGTCCGTCCCTTCTATAATCCCGGTTATCGACTGAGAAGTCGGCCCAGTCCTCCAGGAACCCAATCCCCTCCTTACTATACCAGCTCTTCAGCCCTTTGTTTACTTCCCTAATCTCTCTCTGCCTTTCTGGTGTGGCTCGATGTACTGATAGTATTCCTGAGAATACTACCTTGGAGGTCCTTTTCCTCAATTCCACACTATACAGCACGGCTCAAAACCTCGAGGTACCAGCCTCTTTGAGCCTTAAAGCCTGCCTCCCTACAATGTTTCAACAGGCTTTGTAACTTCAATACACACACGCTGGTTAAAATTACCAGCATTTGTGTCTCTTTAGCTGTGTGTTGGTTATTATTTTTTCTTGGATATATCCATATAATTTTGCTTACCAGCAAATTATTGCATTACTATTTCTGAGGTTGATGACTATATGATCTTTGCACTCCTGAAGAAGCGTATCCCTACGTGCAACATGTAAAGCGAACAAGCGAATATTTTGTGCCTGGATTCACTTTCTGACCCATACCATTTTATGTCCATATACCTATTTGGTTACTACTATTGGAATTTCAGTCATTGCACCTTTGGATATATCATTGTAATTCTTTACCTTGCAAGTGGTGTCAGAATCTGTGTGTGGGTTATATAATACTAGTTTCATGAATTTTATATATATCTATATGTAATAATTCCCCTTTTTTATATTTCCCTACAAAATAAAAATTATAATTATTTTTATATGGTCTACCCGTGTGCCTTTAAAGTCCATTTTTCTAACCTTTAATTAGTCCACTGAAGCAATTCTTTTAATATACAGTAGCCAATATTATCACAATTATTACACTTCCAGCCCTTTCTTCGGGGCTGAGTAGGGACTAGACATGTGCAATTCATTTTGTTCCAAATTCGTTTTTCAACTAAATTCGACAAATTTGTTAATTCGGAAATATTCGTTTAACAAATTTTTATAAATTTGGAAATTTGAAATTCGAAATCTGAAAATTAAAAAATTAAAAAAAACGAAAATGAGAATGAAAATCTGAAAATAAGAACGAAAATCCGAAAATTTGAAAACCCGAAATAACTAACAATAACTTGGAAGTTCTTTTCAAATCTGACTGTTAGTGAATGCAATGAATACGAATTTATATGAAATAACAAATGCCGCATCTAAACAAATAGAAAGTAACAAATTAATAATAATAAATAATAATAATGGAAATTGTTTATTATTATTATTATTATTTATTATTATTATTACTTCATTATGTTCCATCAATTTAGATGCGGCATTCGTTATTTCGGATAATTTGTAACTTCGGATAAATTCGTATACATTACGTCCAACAGTCAAATTTGAAAGGAAATTCCAATACCTATAATTTAAAAGTTACTTATTATTAGTTAGTTATTATTTCGAATTTTCAAATTTTTGGATTTTCAAACTTTCGGATTTTCAAATTTTCATTCTTATTTCCTGATTTTCAAATTTTTTGATTTTCAAATTTTTGAATTATGTATTTTTCCAAATTATCGAAATAACGAATTGCGCATCTAAACTAATGGAACATAACGAATTAGAATTTTTCCGAAGTTACAAATTTATTTGAAATAATGAATTTTGATCATAACAAATGACCCAAAAAATGAAAAAAAAAAAAACAATGAAACGAAAACGAACACATTTTTTGACAGTGCACATATCTAGTAGGAACACAATTATTTCAAATATTAAATTAATACAGTACATCTCTCCAACTAGCTACTCACCCAATCAATAATTCTATTCTAAAGCCTAATAACCTTTCTACATTTGAATAACACGGGATGTAGATTTGGAATAGGGGCCCCACACTTGAAACAACAAGGATTGCTATCACCTTTCCACTTCAATATAAGTTATTATGCTTATCTAAGGTCAATTCCCACAATTGTTATATACACCTTCTTATAACCATCTTCTATTAATTCCCCTAAGTCTCTCAAGTTTTGAAAAGTAGCCCTTCACTTCTTATTATATAAATTCTATGCTTTTTGATAACTAAAAGTGGTTATTAAAGCATATATAATCCTAATAGGGTGTTTTTCCCCACATCCCCCTATAACTGGAAAGTTTTCCAGAAGAAGGCCTAACTTCCACAATGATCATGCCCATATAATCACCTATTTGCCTATAATAAGTGTAAACAATCAGAAATACCAATGTTTTCTCTGAGTATCTCACATGAAATAAGGTCTGCTTTTTCATCCAAAAATGTTGTTAATGAATAATAATTCCTTTTCTCCATTCATCAAATATTTTATTAATTAATCTTTGAGTAAACATTGCATTCCCTCTGATAGGAGGATAGTATGAGTTCTCAAACTTGATATTTCCAAAACCAATTTCAGGCCTGATTATCATTCATTTGACCTGTAACAAAAATGACAGAAAAACACCCTCAGCTAAGTGACATTACAAATCAATAAAACTGTTATTTTTTTAAAAACAATATTAAAGCAGTTCTTACCAATGCAGTGGTGTTATACATTTTTAGGGAGTCCCAACCCAATCAGATTAGAATTCAATATTAATCCATTAATTCTGCTATTTTTCCCTTCCCACAAGAAATGTCAGATCCCCTTGTTCAATCTCAAAATAACTTCTGCATGAACTTAGAAGTGGAAAGCTTTAATCAAATGTCTCAGCCTTTGTGTAGGATACTAAATTTTATTAAATTCACATGCCTTCTGAAAGATAGTAGTACGTCTCCTCATTTTTTAAAAATCTAAATCTAAACACCAAATTTATAACAGACTAATTAAGAGCATATATCCCAGTTACTAGCAAAGTACAGTGGGTATAGAAAAGAATCGCCCCCTTTAAAATAATCATATTAAAATGCTTTGCAGACTGAAATGAAGTCGCAGTTTGTGTTTTATCCAGCTGTATTTACTAGTGCAACTTACAGGTGATACTCGAAAAATTAGAATATCGTGCAAAAGTTCATTTATTTCACTAATGCAACTTAAAAGGTGAAACTAATATATGATATAGACTCATTACATGCAAAGCAAGATAGTTCAAGCCGTGATTTGTCATAATTGTGATGATTATGGCTTACAGCTCATGAAAACCCCAAATCCACAATCTCAGAAAATTAGACTATTGTGAAAAGGTGCAATATTCTAGGCTCAAAGTGTCCCACTCTAATCAGCTAATTAAGCCATAACACCTGCAAAGGGTTCCTGAGCCTTTAAATGGTCTCTCATTCTGGTTCAGTAGGAATCACAATCATGGGAAAGACTGCTGACCTGACAGTTGTGCAGAAAACCATCATTGACACCCTCCATAAGGAGGGAAATCCTCAAAAGGTAATTGCAAAAGAAGTTGGATGCTCCGAAAGTGCTGTATCAAAGCACATTAATAGAAAGTTATGTGGAAGAGAAAAGTGTGGAAGAAAAAGGTGCACAATCAGCAGGGATGACCGCAGCCTGGAAAGGATTGTCAGGAAAAGGCCATTCAAAAGTGTTGGGGACTTTCACTAGGAGTGGACTGAGGCTGGAGTCGGTGCATCAAGAGCCACCACACACAGAGGGACATGGGCTTCAAATGTCCTATTCCTCTTGTCAAGCCACTCCTGAACAACAAACGTCAGAAGTGTCTTACCTGGGCTAAAGAAAAACAGACCTGGTCTGTTGCTCATTGGTCCAAAGTCCTCTTTTCTGATGAGAGCAAATTTTGCATCTCATTTGGAAACCAAGGACCCAGAGTATGGAGGAAGAATGGAGAGGCACACACTGCAAGATGCTTGAAGTCCGGTGTGAAGTTTCCACAGTCTGTGTTGATTTGGGGAGCCATGTTATCTGTTGGTGTTCGTCCACTGTGCTTCATTAAGTCCAGGGTCAATGCAGCCGTCTACCGGGAGATTTTGGAGCACTTCATGCTTCCTTCCGCAGATGAGCTCTATGGGGATGCTAACTTAATTTTCCAGCAGGACTTGGCACCTGCCCACACTGCTAAAAGCACCAAAACCTGGTTCAATGACCATAGGATTACTGTGCTTGATTGGCCAGCAAACTCGCCTGACCTGAACCCCATAGAGAATCTATAGGGCATTGCCAAGAGAAAGATGAGAAACATGAGACCAAACAATGCAGAAGAGCTGAAGGCTGCTATTGAAGCATCCTGGTCTTCCAAAACACTTCAGCAGTGCCACAGGCTGATAGCTTCCATGCCACGCCACATTGAGGCAGTAATTGCTGCAAAAGGGACCCAAACCAAGTACTGAGTACATATGCATGCTTATACTTTTCCAAGGTCTGTTATTGTTCTATGTACAATCCTTGTTTTATTGATTGCATGTAATATTCTAATTTTCTGAGATTGTGGATTTGGGGTTTTCATGAGCTATAATCCATAATCATCACAATTATGACAAATCACAGCTTGAACTATCTTGCTTTGCATGTAATGAGTCTATATCATATATTAGTTTCACCTTTTAAGTTGCATTAGTGAAATAAATGAACTTTTGCACGATATTCTAATTTTTCGAGTATCACCTGTAAGTTGCACTAGTAAATACAGCTGGATAAAACACAAACTGCGACTTCATTTCAGTCTGCAAAGCATTTTAATGTGATTATTTTAAAGGGGGTGATTCTTTTCTATACCCACTGTACTTTGCTAGTAACTGGGATATATGCTCTTAATTAGTCTGTTATAAATTTGGTGTTTAGATTTAGATTTTAAAAAAATGAGGAGACTTACTACTATCTTTCAGCAGGCATGTGAATTTAATAAAATTTAGTATCCTACACAAAGGCTGAGACATTTGATTAAAGCTTTCCACTTTTAAGTTCATGCAGAAGATATTTTGAGATTGAACAAAGGGATATCTCATATATTAGTTTCACCTTTTAAAGCGGAGTTCCACCCAAATTTTGAACAATATCTGTATGTATTCTCTTCCTTGCCTAGATGCTGACATGCCGTTTAAAAAAATTTAAATCGCCGTAATTACCTTTTTTTTTTCTATTCTTCTTTGCACTTCCTGGTTCTCCTCCCGTGGGAGTAGGCGTGTTTCTAGCCTCTCCCAGACTCCTGGGAGCTAGTCTCAGGCTTCCCAGGATGCCACTGAGCATGTGCGGGAACGAGCGGTGAATGCTGGGAGCACAGCATTCACCACATCCAGGAAATAAATGCTTGTGGGCTTCAAATGCCCACAATGAAGATGGAAACCGCCTGCAGTGAATAATATAAGTTATTCTTTCCGACAAAATCTGACACAGGTGGACATATTACACACAATATGTGAGTATGTAATGCTGAGAAGAAAAGTTTGTGAATGAACTCAAAAAAAAAAAAAAACATAGATAGGTGGACCCCCGCTTTAAGTTGCATTAGTGAAATAAATGAACTTTTGAACGATATTCTAATTTTTCCAGTATCACCTGTATAACACCCAAGTGAAAGATATAAACACCATGCCAGAAAAAAAAAAATTAAAAATCAAAGCAGAATCACTGAGTTGGAAAAGGATCATCTCCTTATGTCAGTATTTTGTTGGACCACCTTTTGCTTTAATTACAGCCTTTAGGCTTAGGCCCCTTTCACACGGGTGGATAGAATTCAGCTTTTAGCTGCAGATAGATGAGGTTATCTATCGCAGTTAAACTCAAACAATGCTTTCCTGTGGCCTCATTCACACACTGCATTTAGCGACGGCTTTGTTACATGGGGTTTTGTGCAGTTAGAATAAATCAATTTGACTGCATCCAGGACCGATTTAGCGCAGCTATCTGTACATAACCGCCTGAAGTCCTGGAATTTCAAAATAACAAAACATGCTTTTAACAGCGGCAGAACAGTTGCCCATGTGAAAGAGGCCTTAATGTACACAGGACATTCTATAACCCTTTCTGAACGATTTAACTTGACAGATAGTAACCGACATTTAAAAATGTCTGTTTTGCCACGTTTACGTGCTGTGTTTAGCCGCGTTTGCGTTTAGAAGTGTTTTTTTTTTTTTCAAATATTCAAAAATTAAAACGCCTGTAAACGTTTCAAATGCCTCTGAACATACGTCCTGAATGCATTTTTTTGCTTTCCAAAAAATGCTTCTAAACTCAACTGCCTAGAAACGACTATAAACGACCCTGTGTGCATGTACTAATAAAATAACAGAGGAGAGTTCAGGGGCAGCTGAAAAAAAAAGCCCAACTGCTCCTAAACGTTCTGTAGCAAAGTCCGGGGGCCCCTGAAGCCCAACAGGGACCTCCAGGGTTAAGGACAGCTGACATCCTTCATTGTAGAGTGTTTTAGCATGGTGGGTGTAATGCAAGATGAACAGGTAGGTGGCAGACACTTTTTGAATGCAAAGAGATTTATTGTCTCTTAAACAGAACTGTGGGCGAGAGGATTAGGGCCAGGACACCCTTAGGTAGATGCAATGTTAATTAGCAGACTCCGAGACTTCTATAGGTAGACAGCTATACAGGTAAAGGCCTCCAGCCGGACACCACTTCTGTATAGGTAGGCACTCACAGATACTCCTCAAGCTTCACCCCTGCTGACACCCTTAAGTGATTACCTAATATAAGGACATATAAGTGAAATAATGTTGCTAAAAATAAAAATGTTGACAAATGTGATAGTGTAACACCATAAAACAACAATGTTGCTATGATAAAAATGTAAACATACAACTAGGAATAAACCCAACATGAAACGACCATGTGAACAGAAGTTATAACACGATAAATTGTGCTATAAATGATAAAACCTATATAGAATGTGTGTAACAACCAAATATAATATGTCCAAGTGAGCAAAAATTGATATATAATGAAATATATCTAAAAAAAATTGAATATATATAATAAATTATTCAAAAAACGCCAACTAAAACGTCCATGTAAACCAAAAATGCACACAGTGATGAATAGTGGTATGAAACAAAATCCATATATATAGTGAAAAGAGTATCAGCAGACTTCTTAACGCTTGGAAAGGCACCGAATGTTCTTCCAGCCAAAAAGTATGTCACAAAAAGCCGCTTACCAGATTTGTTGGACCTCAAGTTATAGAGATCATACAAGCCTGATGCATCAGCCTGCCGGCAGCGATGGTTTTCACCTGTTCTCCGATCCAGGAAAACGACGCTCTCATCTAGTTTAAAAAACCAGAAGGTAAGCACTCTCTATCACATATACTTGGATCCCCAGGTGAAGAAAACATAACTCCCTGAATAGGGTTTCCTCGCCAAAGACAGTCCTGAAAGTTAGCCCCTTAGTGAAAAATAAAAAAGGGAGACTTCATAGTGCAGATGTACTTTAAAGGGGTTTATTTCACTACAAAGTCACTGAAAAATGACAGCAAATATTCACAGCAGACTGTAAGTTCAAAAACACAGGAACAAAAAGAATGGATAAAATCTAGCATGAGAAACAGCCGAGGGCCAAACCAACTGACTGCATGAGAACAAAAAGTGATGACGTCAAAATCAAAGGATTTTGACGTCCTCACGTTTTTTTTTTCTCATTATATATATTCAATTTTTTGTAGATATATTTCATTATATATCAATTTTTGCTCACTTGGACATATTATATTTGGTTGTTACACACATTCTATATAGGTTTTATCATTTATAGCACAATTTCTCATGTTATGACTTCTGTTCACATGGTCATTTCATGTTGGGTTTATTCCTAGTTGTATGTTTACATTTTTATCATAGCAACATTGTTGTTTTATGGTGTTACACTATCACATTTGTCAAAATTTTCATTTTTAGCAACATTATTTCACTTATATGTCCTTATATTAGGGAATCACTTAAGTATGCGTGGTTGTTTAATTTTTAAATAATATGTTTTGAGTCTTTTGTATTGAGGCTTATACTAGCAGCTGCACCGTTTTTTCCCTTTTTTCTTTTCTGCTGTATATGGTTAGCGCAAAATTACACCTCTTATAGCTACCCCTGCTGACACGTTAGGTCCCTGGCTTGGCACTCCACAAGCATCACCTCTGCTGTCCCGCTGGGTCCCTATATATATATATCACACACACACATATACACACACATGTGTGTTTGATCTTTGGGGTGCGCACCCTAATGCAATAGGTATCACCTATGCTGGTGATTCACCGGTACTTAGGTGGCAGCAATCTTATTTAATCCCTCAATCCCGGTCCGCGGCGCGGCCTGCAATATGGCGGTTACTGTGCAGGCTCAGGTCCACCTCCACATAGCTCATCCTATCGAGGCAGCAGCGGAGGTTCAACACCAGGAGCATCACCGATCAACAGTCCTCAAAAATTGTCACAGAAACAATCGTCAGCACATACATATGCAGGTGAGCCTGGTGATCAGAATATGTCACAGGAATTTGTAGAGCAGCTTAACGAATTCCCCATCACAGGACAACCATTAAGTGACACTGTAATGAGGGACATGTTGATCACCCTCAGGGGATCCCTGCATAGAGATATGATGAGCTGTATAACAGAACTTATGTCTCTTCTATAGGTGATTGTAACAGAACGTCCCACACTCCACTTAAGTGCTTCCGTCAGTATACCACTTCCTCCCAGTCTGGATACAGATATCTGATATTCCAACCGCTCATAAGCACAAAACAAGGTGACACTTGTTTCACTGCTAACATGGACTAACTTTTTATTTGAGATCTCACACAAATATATACAGCAGGATGACTAAAACCTAACCTAATTAACATGAGCTAATTATCTTACATGACCTTTTGCCCAGACTTGTGGTCACCGAGCTTCACAGTGATTGAGTCAGCCATATTGAGGATAAGATGGGGGAATTCACAGTTGCCCATAATCAGCTGGTGGATGCACATAATGACACAGAGGGGGACGTGCAAGCCATCAAAGATAAAATCGCAGATTTAGAAGACAGGTCGAGAAGGAACAATATAAAAGTGCGGGCAGTGGAAGAAGCTGTGACCCCAGCAGAACTCAGGCACTACGTCCAGCAGTTTATACCAACGATTTTACCTGATACCCCTGACAGGGTGGACAGAGGCCAAGTTACTACCAGAAAAAGTCCCCAGAGATGGTATTGCCCACATCAATTTTTTTCACATCAAAGATGAGGTCATGCAATTTGCTAGAAAGAACAAAACACTACCTAACCCCTACTCTGATATATCATTGTTCGCAGACCTGTCTCAACATACCATGGCAGCACGCAGGAGTCTGGCTACACTTACCAAACTGCTCCAGAATCATAAGATCCCATACACATGGGGTTTTCCCACTAAAATCGTCATCACAAGAGAGAACTGCACTCATGTCATAAAGACACTCGAAGATGGGTTAGATCTTGCAAGGGGATGGGACCTGCTCCCTGAGGAGAATGACAATCTCCCCTCAAAATCCATTCCCCACCACTCTGGGTGGCTCCGGAATGGCAATCCTCATAAGTTCACAACAATACAACCTTCCAGATACTCGTATCAGTTGCCACGGCCACATTTCTATCAGGATGTCTGTTTCAGGTTATTGGGAGCTAAAACCTCCTCTAATCCTTTGCAAAAATTTTCGCACGATGTGAACACGATCACTTTTTTATGTTCATGTTTTTGTTACTAATTTTGTTTATTTATCATGTTTTCCCTGTACCCGTGGATCACAAAGAAAATCTCATCCTTACCTTATTCTGGATACCTAGGAATGATAAATCCATCTACATAAAGCTAAACTTGTCGCCTATCTCTGGTCTAACAGCACCACCTACAGGTAAAAAAGTATCATTGCACCTATTTCTGAATAACTTTACAGTAACCATTGACAACCTAATAAAGAAGGACTCATGACACTATCAATTGTCTCCTTAAATTTACATGGCCTGAACAGCCCATTTAAGAGAAGCTCCATGTGGAGAGAAATGGACAAACACACTTCATGACTAATAAACAACCTAATGCCCTGTACACATGATAGGATTTTCCGACGGAAAATGTTTGATAGAAGCTTGTTGTCGGAAATTCGGACTGTGTGTAGGCTCCAGTGGACATTTTCCATCGGAATTTCCGTCACACAAAATTTGAGGGCTGGTTCTCAAATTTTCCGACAACAAAATCCGTGAAATCAGAAATTTCGATTGTGTGTACACAATTCCGACGCACAAAGTTCCACGCATGCTCGGAATCAAGCAGAAGAGCAGCACTGGCTATTGAACTTCATTTTTCTCGGCTCATCATATGCGTTGTACGTCACCGTGTTCTTGACGTTCGGAATTTCCGACCAACTTTGTGTGACCGTGTGTATGCAAGACAAGTTTGAGCCAACATCCGTCTGGAAAAAAAACATGGCTTTTGTTGTCAGAAAATCCTATCGTGTGTACGTGGCATAAGTGTTCAGACAAAGCATTCCCACACATCTTTAATGCTACTGCTCCAGTTAAAAAAAGGGGAATATTAATAGCGATCAAACACTCCATCGCCTTCCACCTGCATGATATTGTCTGTGACCCAAATGGCAGGTATTTAATATTGATTTGTGATATAAACAACACCACTTATACTCTGGTGAAACTCTATGCCCCTAACAAGGGTCAAACAGTATTCATGAAAGCTATGCACAGACGCATAGACAAAATCCGTAAAGGATCACTAATCATATGCGGAGACTTTAATAGTGTGGTCAACAAAAATCTGGACTGCTCTAATCCAAGCCACTCACACAGGCATTAACTCTTACCTTTCCTAAATGATACTGATCTCTATGACACCTGAATGTGTACATTCATCTGAGCAGTACTATACCTATTATTCATCTCCTCACCAGGCATACTCAAGGATAGACCTTATCTTATCCAATCTCAACCTGCTACAGAGGACACTTTCAGTCACAATTCACTCTATCACATAGTCAGACCATGCTCCAGTATCCATAGTCTTGAAAGAACAAAACTCCACCATTCCTGCTTATTTATGGAGAAACAACACTGACCTGCTGTCTAATCCAAAGCACTCAACTTGACTAAACCATCAACTTACAGTATTTTTTACAATTAACAACACTGGGGACACTAATATTGCATCTTGATGGTGTGCCCATAAAGCCTATAGCAGGGGCTTACTCATTCAGGCGGCTGCTAGGGTAAAAAGAAAAAGGGCAAAGCTGTTGAACAATTTATTAACAAGGGATCCCCACAGCAGAGTTTTTATAAGAGTCCAGGGCTTAAGCATGCACCAATGGCGTGTTGCCACAAGAGGAAATCAGTGCCAACTGAGAATGCGCCAAAGACGCCTCAGTGCGCTAACCCGCACCTGCGCAGAAGAAGGAAAAAGGCAGGAAAATGTCCAGGACCAGCACAGGAAGTGACTTCAACCAGATGGAAAAAGGCGGGAAAATGCCCAGGAGGCGCACAGTAAGTGACCTCAACCTGATGGAAAAAGGTGGAAAAATGCCCAGGAGGCGCACAGGAAGTGACCTCAAATTTCCCTATATAAGCCCAGCCCAGACACTGCCAAATTGCTGGATTATCTTCAGTCCCCCTTTGTTCATGTGCTAGTGTGTGTGATCTGTCTGAACTTGTGACCTGGAAACCTATTTGACTACTCTTGATTGCTGCTTGCCATTGACCTCGGATTTGTACTTTAACTATTCTACTTCTTTGCACCTTTTGTACTCAGCTGCCAGATTGGAACTGACCCCGGCTTGGATCTCGACCATTCTTCTTCTGATTAACCCTTTTATACTTCGTTGCCCAACTGGACTTGACCTCGGCTCAGATCTTGGACTAAGGCTTGCACGGTGCTCCCCACCCCTGGCACCCGTGCCACTCTGTGTCCACCAAGTCTCTGTCTCCATCTCCAGAGGCTTCAAGGACCCGAGGTGCAAAGGAGGCCTCCCCACTACTTCGCTCTCACATCAGGTACGTGGCTCGTGTGACAGTTTTAGAACATCACCCTAACAATGAAACACCTCAACCATCAACCCAGACTATTAACTCTTTTCTTGACTCAGTGACTTTACCCACCCTGACTACAGAAAACTTGGACTCACTTAATGCCCCGATTTCAGACAAAGACATTTCAGATACTATTCAGGCCCTACCAACAAAGCACCTGGTACTGACGGTTTTAAGTCAGAATATATAAAGTCTTTTCTCAAACGTTAGTCCCTCATTTGAGAGTGTTGTTCAACAGCTTTGTATCGACAGCCAACTTACCTGAAGAAATGTTTTCACGTCCAATGCCATCTCTTAAAAATTTTACATTACAAATGTCTTTCTATCTATCTATCACCGATCATATTCACCCTGATGATGGAACCCCTGGCGGAGGCCATTACAAATGATAGCACAATATATGGAGTTAATGTCGCAGGACACACCCACAAAATAGGCCTTTACGATGTGATTCTCACACTCATCAATCTGGCTTCTTCCCTGACTAAAGTGCATTCTTTATTGCAAGATTATAGCACAGTATCGTACTACAAACTTAATAATACTAAATCCTGTATTCTTCCTGTAAATGTTTCTAAACGTCAAATAACCCAACAAAAACAAAACCCATTTAAATGAATGTATCAATCCATTCGATATTTGGAAATTAAAATAACAACTCCTACATCCTCCACATATGAAAAACAATTTCCAGCTCTATTGGAAACTATAAAAGATCACCTGCACCATATTTCCACTTACGAACTTTCCTGGCTAGAAAGAAGAGCGGCATTGAAAGTGCTTCTTTTGCCCAAAATCATGATTGATTCCTAAGCTTAGAATCCACCCCTGGCTGCAAGATAACATAACTACATATAGAACTACTATCAAAACAACCAAAACCCACCTCATACACCCTGATCCAACTAAAACACTTCCATACTACCCACTTAGATCTACAATACAAAATGCACAAGGGCTTATGGCAATACCTGAAGACCCAATATGATAAACCTAAAGGCTTATCCTTCTACTCCCTACTTCAAATTAATGAGAATTTTGTAAAGGCAAGAACTTGGATCAGTACACTTCCCTAAACAGTGGCAAACTGCCATCCAATCTAGCTTGCGCTTTTCCCACTGCATCAATCACTGGGGTCAAATGCTTAAAATTCTCCATAGATCATATTTCACACCAGCAAGACTATATTTATTTTTTCCCTCTGAAAGGAATACATGTTGGAGACAATGTGGGTCTAACGGTAGTATAACTCACATATTATGGGATTGCAAAAATATACGTAGCTTTTGGTACGCAATCTTCAAACTAATAACCTCAGTAACTGGATTAATTATTAAACCTACCCCTCATTTAGTGCTTCTTAATCTATCTATAGACACAATCCCATTCCAAGTGGAAAACCACCCTATCCCCTAACACTGAGGAAGTGGTACGCAGGGTTATAATTCAACACTCCTATGAAAAATATTTTGCCACCCAAACTGACAATCTAAGATCTTTCAAAAACCAATGGGCACCTTGGACATCAAGATTTCCTGATAATGATTGACCCCATCAGTAAAAATCTCACCAACAGGTATTAAAAGAAATAATCTCATGTTCCGGTACAGTGTTCGTATTTTTTTTTTTTTTTTTTTTTTTATTTTTAGCCAAGGTGATAGCCATCAGGAAGGCTAGCTTGCGTGACAGCAAGTCTAATGGTATTTCCTTGATAGGTTCAAATGGTTGTTTCTGTAACACAGACAGCACCAAGTTCAAGTCCCAATGACACATAGGTGACGTCATGGGGGGAAGCAAATGAGTTGCCCCCTTCATAAAGGTTCGGATCAGTGAATCAGAGGCTAAAAGCCTTTGGAAGAATACTGATAGGGCCGAAACTTGACCTCTGATTGTACTCAAAGCCAATTTGATTTTCACAGCTGACTGTAGAAAAGAGAGAATACTCCCAATCACGTATTTCTGAGGATGCCATTTTCTGGCTTCACACCAAGCAATATAAGTCTTCCAGACCTTATGATAAATTTTCCTAGTGACAGCTTTTCTAGCATTCACTAGGGTAGACACTGCTGATCCCGAGATGCCACGGTCCTTTAACACCCTGGCTTCAATAGCCATGCCGTCAAATTTAGAGACTGTAAATTGGGGTGGAATATAGGACCTTGAGACAGTAGCTCGGGGCGATGTGGAAGCATTCATGGCCTGTCTATTGTCAGTCTCACAATCTTCAGGAACCAGGGCCTTCTGGGCCAGGCTGGTGCCACCAGAATGACTGGAACCCCCTCTTTCTGAATCCTGCGCAACAAATGTGGAAGGAGAGGGATCGGAGGGAAAGCATAAACTAGGGAGTACTGTCTCCATGGAACTATCAGAGCATCTGCTCCAATTGCCAGGGGATCCTTTATTCGGGACACAAATTGCTGTAGCTTGTTGTTGAACCTGGATGCCAATAGGTTGACCTCTGGCCATCCCAAATGCTGGCAAATTTCCTGGAACACCCCTGGGTTTAGTGACCATTCCTCTGGGCAGATCTGCTGGAGGCTGAGATAAACTGCCTTCCAGTTCTCTACTCCCCGGATATGGACTGCCAATATAATCGGCACATGTCCCTCTGCCCAGGCTAATATGTGGTTCACCTCCTTCAGAGCTAAACAACTCCTGGTACCGCATTGGTGGTTTATAGAGGCAGTGGCATTGTCGGACTGAACCCTGATAGAACAGTCCTGGAGCTCCACCGTCTAGGACCGTAAGGCCAGACGTACTGCTTGTAATTCCAGGACATTGATGGGCAGGATCTGTTCTGTCCCTGACCATTTCCCCTGAGCTGTGAGCCCTTCTAGGGTCACTCCCCAGCCCGAGAGACTGGCATCTGTAGTCAGTACTCTCCAAGTTACCGGGAGAAAGGATTTTCCCTTTCGCAGGTTCTGATCGTGCAACCACCAGTTTAGGCTTAAGCGTGCCTGAGGAGATAAGCACATTGGATAATCCAGGTCTTTTCCTCTTCTGGTCCAGGCCAACAAGATGTCTTGTTGTAAAGGCCTGGAATGGAAGTGGGCATAGGGCACTGCCACGAAGGATGATACCATCCTCCCTAGAAGACTCATACAGTGCCGAATGGAGGGTTGTCTGGTGCCCCTTATCTGATGCACCTGAACCTTCAGGGCACAGATCCTTACGGGTGGCAAGAATATTCTTGCTTGAACCGTATCTAGGATCAGACCTAAATACTTTAGACTTTGAGCTGGTTTCAAGGCTGACTTTTTGGTATTTATGATCCAGCCTAAGCTTTTCAAATACCACACTGTGCATATTATGCTCTGTTCTAGAGCCTGTAATGAGTGATCTCTGAGTAGGAGGTCATCCAGATACCCGAGCACCAGGATCCCTTGGGCCCTTAAAAGACCCAGTACTGGAGCTAGGACCTTTGTGAACACCCGGGGAGCTTTAGCCAGCCCGAAGAGTAGAGCCACAAACTGAAAATGACGTTCCTCTACTGCAAAACATAGGAACCTCTTATGAGGCTGAAAGATAGGTACATGTAAATACGCGTCTTTTATATTGATGGAGGCTAGAAAGTCTCCCCTCTGGAGTGAGGCTACTACTGAGCGGACAGACTTCATCCGAAAAGACTATCAGTAGATATTTGTTCAGGGATCTTAGGTCAAAAATGGGCCTTGTGTCCCTGTTTGGTTTCTGAACTGTAAACAGGTTTGAGTAAAACCCTGTGCCCCTTTCGGATACCGGAACCTCTACAATCACTCCTTGATGTACTAGATGCTAGATGATGTAGTGCCTGAAGCAATAAGTTTCTTTTTGGAGGATCCGAGGGAACACTGGATCTTAAAAACCTCTGAGGGGGAACCCCCCGCAACTCTAGCTTGTAACCGCGAGATATAATTGAGGTGAACCACTCATCCTGAATTATTGTTCTCCAAATGTCCGCAAAGTGCTGCAGTGGGGGCGTCCCCTCAAAAGGAGGGCTTGGTGCTGGGTTTAGAAGAATCTTGGACACAGGGCTTCTTCTGGCCCTGCAGATTGCCCCTTGCCCTAGCGCCCTGTTGGCGGCAGAACCGCCTTGATGCTGAGACATTGGAGGAAGCAGTCCCTGAGGTTTTAAACGAGGGACATCTGGTGCTTTTCTTCACGGGAAGTAGAGAACTCTTCCCTCCAGAGATCTTTTGGATATATTTGTCCAAATGATCACCAAATAAATGTTCCCCATAAAAACGGAAACCTGCCAATAACTTTTTACAAGGAAGCTCGGCTGACCAGTTGATAAGCCATAAGAGTCTGCACATATGTACAGACGAGAGAGCCAAATGAGAAACCTGTTGTATTGAATCCTTTAAGGGGTCAATAGCAAAACACAGCACTCGGGAAATATCTGTCTTACTTTTAGGCAGATCATCCTCCTGGTTAGACCTATCAGGCTGTTTGACCTGATCCTTTATGGACTGGCAGATACCAATTGCTGCAACAGCTGGCTGAATAGCTGAACTGGCCAAAGAAAAGGAAGCCTTTAATAATGACTCCAATTTCTTGTCAAGAGGGTCTTTCAAACCCTGTGCGTTATCTACTGGACAAGTTAAGTTTTTGTTTAAGGAAGAGATTGCTGCATCTACTGCTGGCATGCTCCATTTTTTAACAAACTTTTCATCCACGGAATATAAAAGGGAAAACCTCTTAGGAGGAAAAAAAATCCTGTCAGGATGTTCCCAATCAGCATACACCGCCTGTTCCATTAGGGGGGAGGGAAAGCCTGTGCAGCCTGAAGAGGCCTCAGGGATCCCAAAGAGGACCAGGGTGGCTCAGTCACCTCTGCAAGAGGCAACTTTAAGGCAGAACGAACCATTTCGGTCAGAGTCAGGATCAAGAGCCTCTGGGACTGAGAGGCAGACATCAACTGGATATCTTCTTGTCCAGATTGCTCAAAGTTCAATTTTGGTCTCAACTGTGTCCCCCACATGGCTTCTTGCAAACTGCAAATGGGACTTCTTATGCTTTCTTTCAACAATGGCTTTCTTCTTGCCACTCTTCCATAAAGGCCAGATTTGTGGAGTGCATGACTAATAGTTGTCCTGTGGACAGATTCTCCCACCTGAGCTGTGGATCTCTGCAGCTCCTCCAGAGTTACCATGGGCCTCTTGGCTGCTTCTCTGATTAATGCTCTCCTTGCCCGGCCTGTCAATTTAGGTGGACAGCCACATCTTTCAGATGATGGATTGAACAGTGTTCCGTGAAATGTTCAAAGTGTGAGATATTTTTTTTATAACCTAACATGGCTTTAAACTTCTCCACAACTTTATCCCTGACCTGTCTGGTGTGTTCCTTGGCATTCATGAGGCTGTTTGTTCACTAAGGTTCTCTAACAAACCTCTGAGGGCTTCACAGAACAGCTGTATTTATACTGAGAATAACCCCTTGCCGACCGCACTCCTGCACGAATCGCCGTAGCTGTACGGCGGGGGCTTTAAGAAGTATAGGGGCACGCCACCCATGATTGCTCCTGAGAAGGACAGAACAGAGATCTGTCAATGTAGACAGATCTCCGTTCTGTCAGGGGTGAGGAGACTGCTGCTTAAGAACAATGATCGGCCTCCTCCCCAGGCAGTCCCATTCCCCCACAGTTAGAAACACTCCCTAGGACACACATTTAACCCCTTGATCACCCCCTAGTGCTAGCCCCTTCCCTGTCAGTGACATTTATACAGTAACCAGTGGCTATTTATAGAACTGATTGCTGTATAAATAGTGTAAAAAATGTCCGATCTGTCCACCACAATGTCGCAGTCCCAATAAAAATCACATATCGCCGCCATTACTTCATTTACAATAATGCCATAAATCTACGCTATAACTTTTGCGCAAACCAATCAATATACGCTTATTGCAATTTTTTTACCAAAAATATGTAGAATGTATATTGGCCTAAACGGAGGAAGAAATTCATTTTTTATATATATTTTTTGGGGATATTTATTATAGCAAAAAGTAAAAAATATTGCTTTTTCAACTGCAGAGTTGATCAAATACCACCAAAAGAAAGCTCTATTTGTGGGAGAAAAGAAGGAAATTTTGTTTGGGTAAAACGTTGCACGACTGCGTAATTGTCAGTTAAAGCGATGCAGTGCTGTATCGCAAAAAATTACTTGGTCAGGAAGGGGGTAAATCCTTCCGGGGCTGAAGAGGTTAAATTACACACAGGTGGACTCTATTTACTAATTAGGTGACTTCTGACAGCAATTGATTGCACTAGAGTAAAGGGGGCTGAATACAAATGCATGCCACACTTTTCACATATTTATTTGTAAAAAATTTGGAAAACCATTTATCATTTTTCTTTTATGTCACAATTATGTGCCACTTTGTGTTGGTCTATCACATAAAATCCCAATAAAATACATTTGCATTTTTGGTTGTAACATGACAAAACGTGGAAAATTTCAAGGGGTAAGAATACTTTTTTAAGGCACTTTATCACAATTTCAAGTTTCGTGTAATAAATGTGTTACATCAAGCTGTTTTATCACATTATGAAAAAGTGTGGCAAATTTCATACAGATATTTCAACTTGCTGGAACTTCAATGCAAAATAGACATAGGATACTTACCCAATACTTCGATCCTCTGGAAAAACCACAATCCCCCACGTCCAGCAATGGACTGTTTCTGCCATCCTCATGTCCAGAGACTGTTTATGGGTGTGATGGTGCCAGGAGCAGTCCATTCACAAGACCGCTTGTGCATGGAGTAGAAAGAGTGGTGGGGGCTCTGGCGCTCGGAGGATCAGCAGATTAGGGAGACATATCTTCACTTTGAAATCCCCTAGACAAAAATGAGCAGTTAACCCATGCAGTGTAGGCACAGCCCCACTACATGGGCACTTTTTTTTACCCTGAGGAGTTCTTTGAGTTATTTTCAGACATATGTGTCTGTTTAAAAAGTGCTCTACATACATTTATAATTACACATAAGATTACACATCAGATTGATGTATTAATTTTAATGAAATATAGTTCATAACTTGTTTTTTAAAAAAATTGAGAAAACGAGCACATGTACAGGATGGGACTAGTATTTTAGAGCTGTGTAAAGCCAAATGTTGAGCCCACCCCTCTATCCAATAGGAAAGCACACAGAATGTGGACTGCAAGGATTGTGAGAGGTCTAGTTCTGACAGATGGATTGGTGAGCTGGAAGAAGAAAACTGCAAATCCTACAAGTCACAGAAGCAAAGAGAGAGGTGGTCCCCTGCTGTTTTCCCAGGCTGGGGATAAGTTTGGAGGCTGTTTCTGAGAGGATTGAATGCACCTTCAGCTACTAGCAAACCATTCACTGCTGCACCTAAGAGGGAGAGAGGCACAGCAACAGACAACTGGGGACATAGGAGAGAGCTATGGATGTTGTTGTTTCATATCTCTTTTACCATTAGGGTACTGTCTATACATCCAGCCAGGGGTGTCAAAGGGGGTGATGCTATTTGCAAAGTCATGGGCACAGGAACAGAGGACTCAATACATCAAACAGCTGCTCGGGGGTCAGCACTACGGAACTGCAAATGATTTTTGCACATTTTGTATGTTGTGATATTCTAGTGTTATACAGTGTTCATACTTGTCCCCCAATATTTTTGCTATAATGGGTCTTAACCACTTGCCTACTGGGCACTTAAACCCCCCTCGTGACCAGACCAACTTTCAGCTTTCAGTGCTCTCACACTTTGAATGACAATTACTCAGTCATGTAATAGTGTACCCAAATGAATTTTGTGTCCTTTTTTTTTCATACAAATAGAGCTTTTTCTTTTGGTGGTATTTGATCCCCTCTGGGTTTTTTATTTTTTGCGTTATAAATGAAAAAAGACCAAAAATTTTGAAAAAAAAAAACGCATTTTTCTTAGTTTCTGTGATAAAATTTTGCAAATTATTAATTTTTCTTCATACATTTTGGCCACAATTTATACTGCTACATATCTTTGGTAAAAATAACCCAAATTAGTGGATATTATTTGGTCTTTGTGAAAGTTAAAGAGTCTACAAGCTGTGGTGCAAATCATAAAAAATTTATCACATCTGATGTACCGGTGGCCTATCTCATTTCTTGCGACCCTAACAAGCCAGGAAAGTACAAATACCCCCCAAATGACCCCTTTTTTGAAAGTAGACATTCCAAGGTATTTAGTAAGATGCATGGTGAGGTTTTTGATGTTGCCATTTTTTTCCCACAATTCTTTGCAAAATGAAGATTTTTTTTCCCACAAAATTGTCATTGTAATAGGTTATTTCTCTCACATGGCATGTGTATACCACAAATGACACCCCAAAATACATTCTGCTACTCCTCCTAACTATTCCGATACCACATGTGTGGGACTTTTTCACAGCCTAGCCACTTAGAGAGGCCCAACATGCAGGGAGCACCATCAGGTGTTCTAGGAGCATAAATTACACATCTAACTTGTTGACTACCTATTACACTTTTGAAGACCCTGGAGCACCAGGACAATGACACGTGACACTGATGTGGCACTGATACGTGCCACTGATGACATGTGACACTGATGACAGATGGCACTAATATGTGGCACTGATTACACGTGGCACTGATGACAGATGGCATTAATAAGTGGCACTGATGACAGATGGCACTAATACGTGGCACTGATGACAGATGGCACTATTACGTGGCACTGATGACAGATGACACTAATATGTGACTCTGATGACAGATGGCACTAATACGTGGCACTAATGACACATGACACTGATGACAGATGGCACTGATACGTGGCACTGATGACATGTGACACTGATGACTGATGGCACGTGACACTGACAGGTGGCACTGATGACACGTGACACTGATGACAGATGGCACTAATATGTGGTACTGACACATGACAATGATGTGGCACTGATGACAGATGGCACTAATACGTGGCACTGATGACAGATGGCACTAATAAGTGGCACTGATGACACGTGACACTGATGTGGCACTGATGACAGATGGCACTTATATGTGGCACTGATATGTGGCACTGGGGACAGATGACACTGACAGATGGCACTGGGGACAGATGGCACTGACAGGTGGCACTGGGGACAGATGGCACTGACAGGTACTGTGGGCACTGTATTTTTTATTTTTATTTACACTCACGCTGCAGTCGGTCGCTCTCCCTCCTTGCTCCTCGCTGTGACTGGCCATTTAGCACGATCTGTGATTGGCTGTGTCCAAGGGACACGGCCAACACAGAATTTCCCCAATGCACGTCCGCGGCCGTGCGCATCATGGAAGTAAACAGGAGGACGTCCAGGGACGCCCTCCCAGCAATTGCAGTCCACGCTGTAGCCGTCTTTAGGCTATAGCGCGGATGCCTAGTGATTAAAGCAGATCTAAACCCCAAAATAAGATTTTTTTTTACCATTTATTTTGACCTGGTAATCCAGCTAATAACACACTTCCTATCCCTTAGAGTGGTTGTAAACCCCATGTCTAACAAATATCAAACATTCACACCTGCTTACATTTTGTAGAATGACCATGACAAGCGCATCATATGCTCTTCTGTATTTTCATGCCTTTGTCTGTTTCAAGCCCGCTGAATATCTCCCGATCTGTGGGTGTGTAGAGCCCGGGAGGCAGAGTTGTGATGTCACTGGACTCCCCTCCCAGCTGTACATGCCCCCGGCATTCTTCCTAGCACAGCTTAGCAGCATTCACGGCGGCTGGACACCTCATTAAGCCTCTCACTCAAAGGAGAGAAGGCGTGACGACACCTTTTTTTTCAGGTGTCTGATTTTTTACTGTAGAAAAGCAGCATTGTAGATGGCAGGAGATGCTCTTTTCCCAGCCAGACTGAGTAGAGTTCTGCTGCTTTGCTCAGTTAGATAAAAATGTTAAAGTGGTTGTAGCCCAAAAAGAAAACCAAACAAACATGCTCTTGTCCCTTTAAAGCATGAGATATAGCACAGTGGTTTTGCCATTTCAATTATCCCTTTCTATGTTGTACAATATCTGGCTGATCCTGCCTGTTCCTGTCTTCCCCCCTATAAACTGACCACGTTTATCATGGCTGCTGATCTCTGATAGTGTGGTCAGTTAACCACTTGCCGACCGCCTCATGACGATATACGTCAGCAGAATGGCACGGGCAGGCAGAATCACGTACCTGTACGTGATCTGCCTCCCGTGGGCGGGGGGTCCAATCGGACCCCCCCCCGGTGCCAGAGGCGGCCGCCATTTGTTCCCGGGCGATCAGTGGTGGGGGGGAGGCCAATCATTCGTGGCCACCCCCTCGTGATCACTCCCGGCCAATTAGATCATTCCTCTGCCTCTGTAATGTAAACAGAGGCAGAGGAAGTGATGTCATCTCTCCTCGAGCCGGTCTTTTTCGTTCCGGCGCCGAGGAGAGAAGACAGCAAGTAAGTGCACCAAACACTACACTTAAAGTAGAACACGCAGGCACACTTTTCACCCCCCCAGTCACCCCCCGATCATCCCCCTGTACACCCTGTCACAGTGACACCGATAGCAGTTTTTTTTTTTGCATTGGTGTCAGTTTGTGACAGTTATAAGTGTTAGGGCAGTTAGGGTTAGCCCCCTTTAGGTCTGGGGTACCCCCCTAACCCCCCCTAATAAAGGTTAACCCCTTGATCACCCCCCATTGCCAGTGTCACTAAGCGATCGTTTTTCTGATCGCTGTATTAATGACACAGGTGACGCTAGTTCGGGAGGTAAGTACATAGGTTCGCCGTCAGCGTTTTATAGCGACAGGGACCCCCATATACTACCTACTAAAGGTTTTAACCCCCTGATTGCCCCCTAGGTAACCCTTTCACCAGTGATCACCGTATAACTGTTACGGGTGACACTGGTTAGTTAGTTTTTTATAGATTATTATAGTTTTAGGGCACCCACCGTTTATTACCTTATAAAGGTTTAACCCCCTAATTGCCCGGCGGTGATATAAGTTACATTTTTAGGGTCAGATAAGGTCTGCGTCGCCCCCAGGCAGCGTCAGGTTAGCGCCGGTACCGCTAACACCCACGCACGCAGCATACACCTCCCTTAGTGCTATAGTATCTGAACGGATCAATATCTGATCCGATCACATCTATACTAGCGTCCCCAGCAGTTTAGGGTTCCCATAAACACAGTGTTAGCGGGATCAGCCCAGATACCTGCTAGCACCTGCTTTTTGCCCCTCGGCCCAGCCCACCCAAGTGCAGTATCGATCAATCACTGACACTTACAAAACACTAAGCACACATAACTGCAGCGTTTGCAGAGTCAGGCCTGATCCCTGTGATCGCTAACAGTTTTTTTGTACGTTTTGAATCAGTCGCTAACAGTCAGAAGCTTTTTTGCCTGTGAGTCTCACTAGTGTACCCCTAAATTTAGAGCCCAAAATGGCAAATCGAAGGTACACTAGTGAAGAGGCCTACACGTTTCTGAGCATGACAGATAGTGAAGAGGAAGTCACTCATCTGTCAGATTCAGGCTCAGAATACGATCCTGTAGAGGACAGCGGCTCCATGACAGATAGCTCTGACGACAGAGTTGTGGTCCCTGCCAAGGTCAGGCGTACCAGACCCCAAACTTCTTCTTCTGTCCTTGATGTGCAAGAACCGCAGGTCCCTCGTATGGAGCAGAGCAGTACTAGCGCCGCCATTCCTTCTGGTGAACTGGCAAGCACCAGGGGCCTAGTACACCCTGGTCGTACATCCAGCACTGCAGTAACACTTGGTGACGTGGCGAGTCCCATAAGTGTAGTTCAAGCTGGCGAGGTGGCAAGCACTAGTAGTGTCCCGCTGCCACCAAAAAGACGAACACAGGCCCATCGTGCCCATAGTGCCCTTCCTGCTGCATTCGCCAATCTGAATTGGGAACCCACCACTTCTGCAGCACTTGTACTTCCCCCATTCACTGGCCAACCCGGAATTCAGGTGGAAACAGATTTTACGCCACTGGATTTTTATTCGCTGTTTTTCACTGAAGATCTCTATAGATCTATTGTGGACCAAAGCAATTTATACGCTGGTCAACACATCGCCACTATTCCCCAGTCCTCCCTTGCCAGAGATTGGAAACCAATTACGGTCTCCGAATTTAAGATCTTTCTGGGTATTTCCCTCAACATGGGCATAACCAAAAAGAGTGAGTTGTGGTCATATTGGTCCACTGACCCAATTCACCATATGCCCTTGTTCTCTGCCTCCATGACCGGGGCACGATACGAGCAGATTTTGCGGTTCATGCACTTCAACAACAATGAACTCTGTCGTCCTCGTGGAGACCCTGAATACGATCGGCTCTACAAAATTCGGCCCCTCGTAAACCACTTCAACCAGCATTTTGCAGACTTGTTTACTCCCCATCATGTTGTCTGCGTTGATGAGTCCCTGATTAAATTTTCTGGCTGCTTGTCATTCAAACAGTACCTTCCCAGCAAGCGTGCCAGATACGGGGTCAAGATGTATAAGCTCTGTGACAGGGCCACAGAATATACATGTAGTTTTATTGTTTTACGAGGGCAAAGATAGTCACGTAGAGCCGACAAACTGCCCTGACTACATAGGAAGCGCTGGCAAGATTGTGTGGGACTTGGTGTCACCCTTATTCGGAAAGGGGTACCACTTGTACGTGGACAATTATTACACGAGCGTGCCACTTTTTAGTCACCTTTTTGATCAACAGATTGGAGCATGTGGCACCATGCAACCTAATCGCCGGGGCTTTCCCCAGCGGCTTGTAGATTCCCGTCTTAGGCTGGGGGAGAGAGCCTGCTTGCAGTGTAATAACTTGCTATGAAGTGGAGGGATAGTAAGAATGTTTTCATTCTTACCTCCCTTCATGCAGACACGACGGTCTAAATTACTACGGCGACTGGTGTTGTGGAGAAACCCCGCTGTGTCCACGAATATAACCAAAATATGTGAGGGGTGGACCTCAATGACCAGTTGTTGGCGCCGTACCTAGTTGCCCGTAAGGCCAGATGCTGGTACAAAAAAGTGTCTGTTTATTTATTTCAATTGGCTTTGCTGAACGCTCATGTGCTATACAGAGCTTCAGGACGGACTGGATCCTTCCTTAAATTTCAGGAAAAGATCGTCAGAGCCCTTCTGTATCCAGACGGTGCTCCACCTCACCTTCCCCAACCAAATGCAGTAAGCCGGCTGCATGAGAGGCATTTTCCTTATGTCCTCCCAAGTACCCCTATCCAACGAGCCCCCCAAAGAAAATGTCGTGTCTGCAGCAAGCGCGGATATAGGCGTGACACCCGGTATTATTGTCCCTCCTGTCCTGACAATCCTGGTCTATGCATTGGTGAATGTTTTGAACGCTACCATACACTAGTTGAGTTTTAGCGTAGGGTACAGCATTGCACAGACTAGGACACACTTTCACAGGGTCTCCCAAGATGCCATCGCATTTTGAGAGACCCAAACCTGGTACCAGTTACAAAAGTTAAAGTTACTAAAAAAAAAAGTGTAAAAAAAAAAAATAATAAATAAAAACAAAAAAAAAACAAAAATAGTTTTCGTTTTATTGTTCTCTCTCTCTCTATTCTCTCTCTATTGTTCTGCTCTTTTTTACTGCAATGTTTTATTGTTATTATGTTTTACCATGTTTGCTTTTCAGATATGCAATTTTTTTATACTTTACTGTTTACTGTGTTTTGTTGGTAACCATTTTTTTTGTTTTCAGGTACGCCATTCAGCTGCAGAGCAGATTTATTTATCTTGACAGCAACAGCGTTTGCTCCCACGATATATAAAGCCGTGACTCCAGCGCTGTCTGAGGTGATTTCACCACCACAGTTACATACTTCAGCATATATGCCGAAGCGTGGGGGCAGCAGTGGGTGGAGGAGCGATTTGCTCCTGCCTTTTGTGGGAGGATGCCCCCATGCTTCGGCATATATATATTTTAAGCACAGGTTGCGTTAAATGTTTTATTTTTTACTATGTTTTTTTTGTATTTGCTTTGCAGGTATGGTAAGTCTTATGCCGCGTACACACGGTCGGACTTTCCGGCATACTTGGTCCGGCGGACCAGAGTGTGCCGGACAATCCGCCCGTGTGTGGGCGGCGGCAGACTTTTCCGGCGGACTTCTTCCCAAAAGCCCGCCGGACCTAGATTTGAAACAAGTTTTAAATCTTTCCGTAGGACTCAGTTTCGGGCGGAAAGTCCGCTCGTGTGTGTGCTGGTCCGACGGAAAGCCCGCTCGTGTGTAGGCTGGTCCGACGGACCAGATACGACGCGAGGGCAGGGTATTGCATCTCGCGCTCTCTGCAATAGGAAAAACAAATTTTCCTATTGCGGTGAGCGCGGTGCATGCCAGGCCCTTAGGTCTGGTATGGATTATAAAGGGAACCCCCTACGCCGAAAAAACGGCGTGGGGTCCCCCCTAAAATCCATACCAGACCCCGATCCGAGCACGCAGCCTGGCCGGTCAGGAAAGGGGGTGGGGACGAGCGAGCGCCCCCCCCCTCCTGAACCGTACCAGGCCGCATGCCCTCAACATGGGGGGTGGGTGCTTTGGGGGAGGGGGCGCCCTGCGGGGCCCCCCCACCCCAAAGCACCTTGTCCCCATGTTGATGAGGACAAGGGCCTCTTCCCGACAACCCTGGCCGTTGGTTGTCGGGGTCTGCGGGCGGGGGCTTATCGGAATCTGGGAGCCCCCTTTAATAAGGGGGCCCCCAGATCCCGGCCCCCCACCCTATGTGAATGAGTATGGGGTACATGGTACCCCTACCCATTCACCTAGGGAAAAAGTGTAAGTAATAAAACACACTACACAGGTTTTTAAAATATTTTATTAAACAGCTCCGGGGGGGGGGGATCTTCCTCCGGCTTCGGGGGTCTTCTTCCGGCTTCGGGGGTCCCTCCGCTTCATCTTCTCCCGGCGTCCGGTTGGTTCTTCTCCGCTCTCTTCTCCCGGTGTTCCTGTTCTTCGGCCGGCTCCTCTGCTGTCTTCAAGTAGCTCTCTTGCCAGCAGAGGTCCGGACTTCTGGGCTTCTGGGCTTCTGGGCTTCTCTTCCCCAGATGTTGACACGACGCTCTCTCCTGCTGGACTGCTCTCCGAGGGCTGCGTTGTGACTTATATAGGTGGAGACCCCGCCCCCTTTTGATGTCACAGTCCCTGGGCATGCTGGGACTGTGACGTTTTAGGGGGCGTGGTCACTGGGTGATGTTGACCACGCCCCCTAAAACGTCACAGTCCCAGCATGCCCAGGGACTGTGACATCAAAAGGGGGCGGGGTCTCCGCCTATATAAGTCACAACGCAGCCCTCGGAGAGCAGTCCAGCAGGAGAGAGCGTCGTGTCAACATCTGGGGAAGAGAAGCCCAGAAGCCCAGAAGCCCAGAAGCCCAGAAGTCCGGACCTCTGCTGGCAAGAGAGCTACTTGAAGACAGCAGAGGAGCCGGCCGAAGAACAGGAACACCGGGAGAAGAGAGCGGAGAAGAACCAACCGGACGCCGGGAGAAGATGAAGCGGAGGGACCCCCGAAGCCGGAAGAAGACCCCCGAAGCCGGAGGAAGATCCCCCCCCCCGGAGCTGTTTAATAAAATATTTTAAAAACCTGTGTAGTGTGTTTTATTACTTACACTTTTTCCCTAGGTGAATGGGTAGGGGTACCATGTACCCCATACTCATTCACATAGGGTGGGGGGCCGGGATCTGGGGGCCCCCTTATTAAAGGGGGCTCCCAGATTCCGATAAGCCCCCGCCCGCAGACCCCGACAACCAACGGCCAGGGTTGTCGGGAAGAGGCCCTTGTCCTCATCAACATGGGGACAAGGTGCTTTGGGGTGGGGGGGCCCGCAGGGCGCCCCCTCCCCCAAAGCACCCACCCCCCATGTTGAGGGCATGCGGCCTGGTACGGTTCAGGAGGGGGGGGGCGCTCGCTCGTCCCCACCCCCTTTCCTGACCGGCCAGGCTGCGTGCTCGGATCGGGGTCTGGTATGGATTTTAGGGGGGACCCCACGCCGTTTTTTCGGCGTAGGGGGTTCCCTTTATAATCCATACCAGACCTAAGGGCCTGGTATGCCCCGCGACGGGGCTCGCAAGGTGTCAATCTCGCCGATAAAAGCGGCAAGATTGACATCCTTTTCTAGTCCCGTCGCACCTGAGTCACGTTCAAAATGAACGGACTTGTCCGTGTGTGGGCAAGTCCGTTCATTCTGAAAGTCCGCCGGAACTCCGGCGAAAGTCCGTCGGAAAGACGGGCGGACTTAGCCCGCCGGAAAGTCCGGGTGTGTGTGGGCAAGTCCGTCCGTTTTAAAGTCCGGCGCACCTGGCGGACAAAGTCCGTCGGAAAGTGTGCCGGACCAAGTAGGATAGAAAGTCCGACCGTGTGTACGCGGCATTACTGTTATACTGTAATGTTACTTTGTTTTATTGTTAACCATCATTTGCTTAGCAGGTACGCCATTCAGTTGCAGCGCGGATTTATTTATCTTGACAGCAACAGCGTTTGCTCCCACGATACATAAAGCCGTGACTCCAGCGCTATCGGAGGTGATTTCACCACCACAGTTACATACTTCAGCATATATGCCGAAGCGTGGGGGCAGCAGAGGGCAGAGGAGCGATTTGCTCCTAACATTTGCGGGAGGATGCCCCCATGCTTCGACATATATATACGGTGCATGTATGCCCATCATTAGAAGTGGGTGGATGAAGGGAGGTATTCTAATGGTGGGCATACCCACCGATCAATCTCTTTTTTTCGTTCAGCCCACAGGCTGCATGAAAAAAAAGTTTACAATATATGCCCAACAAGGACCAGCAACGTACTGGTATGTTGCTGGACTTTGAGTGGTTATACCAGAATGATGCCTGCAGGTTTAGGTATCATCTTGGTATCATTCTTTTCAGCCAGTGGTCGGCTTTCATGTAAAAGCAATCCTAGCGGCTAATTAGCCTCTAGACTGCTTTTACAAGGTGATTCAGCCAGCTGACCATAGAGGTGATCAGAGACCAGAGTGGCTCCAAACATCTCTATGGCCTAAGAAACCGGAAGCTACGAGCATTTCATGACTTAGATTTTGCCGGATGTAAGCAGCACCATTGGGAAATTGGGAAAGCATTTTATCATACCGATCTTGGAGTGGTCAGATGCTTTGAGGGCAGAGGAGAGATCTAGGGTCTAATAGACCCCAGTTTTTTCAAAAAAGAGTACCTGTCACTACCTATTGCTATCATAGGGGATATTTACATTCCCCGAGATAACAATAAAAATGATTAAAAAAAATAAAAATGAAAGGAACAGTTTAGAAATAAGATAAAAAAGCAAAACAATAATAAAGAAAAAAAAAAAAAGCACCCCTGTCCCCCCCCTGCTCTCGCGCAAAGGCGAACGCAAGCGTTGGTCTGGCGTCAAATGTAAACAGCAATTGCACCATGCATGTGAGGTATCACCGCGAATGTCAGACCGAGGGCAGTAATTTTAGCAGTAGACCTCCTCTGTAAATCTAAAGTGGTAACCTGTAAAGGCTTTTAAAAATGTATTTAGTTTCTCGCCACTGCACGTTTGTGTGCAATTTTAAAGCATGTCATGTTTGATATCCATGTACTCAGCCTAAGATCATCTTTTTTATTACATCAAACATTTGGGCAATATAGTGTGTTTTAGTGCATTAAAATTTAAAAAAGTGTGTTTTTTCCCAAAAAAATGCGTTTGAAAAATCGCTGCGCAAATACTGTGTGAAAAAAAAAAAATTAAACACCCACCATTTTAATCTGTAGGGCATTTGCTTTAAAAAATATATAATGTTTGGGGTTCAAAGTAATTTTCTTGCAAAAAAAAATTATTTTTTCGTGTAAACAAAAAGTGTCAGAAAGGGCTTTGTCTTCAAGTGGTTAGAAGAGTGGGTGATGTGTGACATATGCTTCTAAATGTTGTGCATAAAATGCCAGGACAGTTCAAACCCCCCCAAATGACCCCATTTTGGAAAGTAGACACCCCAAGCTATTTGCTGAGAGGCATGTAGAGTCCATGGAATATTTTATATTGTAAAATATATAAAGAAATACAGCGCTGTCAGCAAAAACTTAGAGACATGCAAAACAAAATTTGCTGTCTAAATGCGTAATTAAGCTGCGGTTATAAAATATGGGATACCCACATTAAACAAGATATTAGAAAAAAACTGCGCTAAATAAAACAAAACTCAGTGTATGCACACATATTGTTTAAGTCCGTCCAAAACAAATACACAGGTATCAGATTATCAATCTGTATAGAGTCCACAAAAGGTATGTATCCAAATCTTCAATCAAGGTGACAACACACTTAGAACCACCGCAGAAATAAGTGTAGAAGATAGGACAGTCCTCCACCTATGAACCAACTGCCTCTTACCAGCTCCCTCGATCTCTGGTAAGGAGATCAAATGCGCTTTTTAGCTTATGACCCAGCTACAGGATACAATGAGTGGAACACCAGGTAAATTCTCCGTGTTTTCTTTAAATATGTCTCATCAGCATATCCATAGGCCAATCATGTGTAAAAAAGAAAGGCTTCCATAGTGTAAAACGTATAAAACATTTATTATTAAAAAAGTAGTGCACTTACATCAATCCGGATATATAAGGCATCAATAAGTAAACAAGCCGGCCGGCTCTCTTAAAACAAACGCCCGTAACTTCCGGGACTGCGTGTTGGTATGTTGGTGGCGTCAGCACGCCGCTCTCCCTACGCCGTTTCGTCAAACCTGACGTCGTCCAGGGGCACGGGCGGCGTGCTGATCACCACCAGTTATATACTAGTTATTCTGAATGAGGACCGCCCTATCCTGAGATCCAAGCTGCCCGTGATGCAAATGCCGCCATATTGCAATGGGGCAGATGCCAGTAAGTGTTCCGGTATCGTTAGGTGTCCTCCCTTACCGAAAAAGAATATGAATATATATATTCAACTTGTGTTTAACGAATAGAGAGCGGGCACAAATTAAGATGTACACCTCTCTTTCTCTCAAAGGGATGTTAATATTTATGCTGATACTATGCAAGTAGGATCAGCAAAACAGAGTGGTGGCATCTAGTGGTCAAGATCTAGATTGCCTGGTTAGTCGCCTTATAGGCGACTGATAGAATCTCCTAGATATGAAAAATAGGAATCTAAAGGCATGAATGTTAACACATATAATTGATTATATATTATAATGCCCCACCATTATAGAAAAAAGAAAAAAGAAAAAATACCACAAATTAAGATAGAAAATGACTAGAATAATTAAAAATGGTTAACAAATGGGTGAACTTCAACCCCATAGGTCATCTGGTACCTGGCTATAAATATAACAGACATTCATCAAGATGCCAGAGGAGGCAAAAATGGGCACAAAAATGCCAAATTACCATGACCCATACCCAATAGGGATTACTTATCAAACCTCAAGTTGAAATATATTAATTGGTAAAAAACCGCATTGTAAAATGTAAAAATATGAGAATAACCAATGAACGGGCCTTAATGTGTATCTTCCACCCTCACGGTACCACAGGGAACTCAGGACTGGTTCACATACAGATTCCCTAACTGTTATCAATAAAAGAGTTGACATCTGTATCTATGTTAAGGCCATATGGGGTGTAACACCGTACTCTATGGATCCACGCCATCTCCATCTTGGATAGTTCCCTAACTAAAGATCCGCCTCTCCAGTGTGCTTCGTACTTATCTATTGCTAGAAAAATTGTGTTAGCCGGGTCCCGATTATGGACCCTATCGTAATGTTTGGAGACGGAATGGAATTTAAAGCCTGTTTTGATGTTGGTTATGTGTTCCCCGAGACGAACCTGCATGGCGCGTTTAGTTCTGCCTATGTATTGGAAGCCACATGGGCATTGAAGGAGGTACACTACCCCAGTGGAGCTACATGTAATAAATGGTTCTATTTTGTGCTCCCTAGAAGTACTGGTTGAGAAAAATGATACTGTTTTTTTATTTTTAATTAAATTGAGTTTACAAACTTGGCATCTACGGCATTGGTGGTAGCCAGAGAGACCTTGAAAGAAGGACAATCTTTTACCAGGGGGGTCAACTACATTTGGGGCAATAATGCTCCTCAACGAGGGGGCCCCTTTGAATATTACCTGAGGTTTCTTGGGTAAAAAAGTATTGATCAGTCCATCGTTGCCCAACAGGTGCCAATGTTTACTAATAATTTTTTTGATTTGGTAATGCTGAGTTGAATAAGAAGTGATGAATGGAATGACAGGCCTCTCTTTCTTTTTCTTAGGGGCCATGTCTAAAAGTTCCGATCTGTCTCGTCTTTCTACTTTCTCTATGAGGATCTCAAGCGGCTCTCCATCATACCCCTTCTCTAGGAACCTCTTTTTCAGAATGTTTGCTTGAACCCTAAAGTCTTCCACACTAGAACAGTTACGTCTCATCCTGACAAACTGGCTCATAGGTACCGATTTAAGCCAGCTGTCCTTATGGCAACTATCAAGGGGTATAAATGCGTTTCGATCCGTTTGTTTGAAAAAGGTGATCGTTTTGAAAGAATCCAATTCCCTATAGATGGTCAAATCCAAAAAATTGATCTTTTCTTGACTGGCTTCGTGAACAAACCTTATCCCCCTTTCATTGTTGTTGATGTGGGAGAAAAAATCATCTAGTTCTGAAATAGATCCTTCCCAAAGGAGGAGGACGTCATCTATATATCTGGCCCAAAAGACCAGATGTGGACTACGGTCCTTATAGATGACGTCCTCCTCCCACTTGGCCATGAAAAGATTAGCCAAGCTAGGGGCGTACTTGGCGCCCATAGCAACCCCTCTTTGCTGACGGTAGTACTCCTGATTGTACCAAAAATAATTATGGTTCGCCGCAAAGTCTAGCAGCTCCATGATGTAATCCTGCTGTTTGATTGGGATTTTGGAGAATGCATTAAGAAAATACTTAACAGCTGCAAATCCTAACTTATGTGGAATTATGGTGTATAATGAAGTTACATCAGCTGTAACCAACCATGTTCGACTGTTGGGTTTCAGCTGAGACAGTAAATGTATCACGTGTTTAGTGTCCTTTATGTAAGAAGGCATTTGCTGTACTAGGGGTTGCAGAAAAAAGTCTATGTACTTGCCCACCCGGGACGTGACCGAATCAATGCCACTGACTATGGGTCGTCCCAGGGGGCAAGTCAGACTTTTATGGATTTTGGGCAAACAATAAAGTACCGGAACACGTGGGGCTTTGGGGACCAAAAAGGTTTTCTCTTTATCATTAAGTATCCCTTCTTGGTACCCCTTGGCTACCAACTTTTCTAATTCATTCTTATATTTGATCACTGGATTGCCAGGTAAGAGGGTATACGTATCTTGATCGTCTACAATTTTGGACATTTCCCGTAAATAGTCTCTCCTATCGAGAATTACTATCCCCCCACCTTTATCTGCAGGCCGGATAACAATTTCCCTATTGTTACAAAGGGAATCCAATCCTTCCTTCAGTGTGTTGTTGATCTTATGATTAACCACTTTAAAGGAATCTAGATCTCTAAGGACCACATCCCTAAACACCCTTAGAGAAGGTGCCAGAGAGCCAGGGGCATTAAAAGTGGAAGCATTGGCTAACCCAGTGTGTTGATACTCTTGTTGGACCGGTGGCCTTGATCCATCGGAGATATTAGCGAAATGTCTTTTGATGTTAATCCTCCTGACGTATTTATGAACGTCCATGTATGTTTGGAATTTATTTAATTTTTTTGGAGGTGCAAATTTTAAACCCTTATTTAATAATGCCAATTCCGATTGAGTCAGAACCTGAGTGCTAAGATTGAAAATACCATCCGCCGTTATACTTTTTTCTTTTTTGGATCTTGCTTTCCTCCCCCCTCTGGTTCCTCTTTGTTTTCTACAGGCCTTTTTAATCCCTGATTGGGTCTGGGAAAACCCCAAGGGTGTGATTCTTGATTCCTACCATATGTACTAGCAGGCTGATCCCTGACTGATCTATAGTACCCTTGCTCATAGTTGGAATGGTCCCCTCTCTCATATTGCGCGGGACCTACTCTATCCCTTAAAGGATAGAAGCGGTTATGAGTATCTACCCCATAATCCACTTCATCCTCATCCCCCTCATTGTCAAAATGCTGGGGATTATCAGCATAATGGTACTGCCTGGATGGTGTATCGTATCCATATTCGTTATATCTTGGTTGATTACGACCATTATCTGAATAAGGAATTGTCCTATAATTCTGATATTGATTTTGATTGCATTGTTGTACCTGTCTACGTTCCCGATTTGCATTAGGATTGTGTTGTTGGTAACCCCCAGCCTTACGTGTACGTTGGCCTCCCCTATTAGGAACTGATGTTCTCTGGGGTGATTGATAGGATACTCGTCTATCTTTTTTAGTTTGTCTATTGTTAGATTGGAACTTTTTGGGGGTTCTCTGAGAAACAATCCTAGAGGGAAGGTGTTGGCTCTGAACAGGGAGTTGTGATGAAACGTCACTTTCCTGCACAGTGACTTCCATAGTGGGTTCTTGACCTCCACTTGCTTCCATAGCTAGTTTCCTCTGCCAGGCGAACACACTATTAGTTTGATAATCCCCATAATCTCTATTATATTTCTTTCTTTTTTTGAATTTCTGTTCCTTTTCCTCCTTATCTAATGTTTTTAATAGGTTACTAGTTCTTTCTTTATATTCCTCTACTTCTTTATAGGGCAAAAGACTATCTTTGAGAGTTTTAATCTCACCATCCAGTCTAGTCAATTTGCTCTTTTTCCTGGCCACCAAAAACCTTAGGAAGTTGACCCCTGCTTCATTGAAGTAACGGAACCATTCCTCCAGCTCCGATTCTCCTTTTTGAGGACATACTTCCCATCTAAGGCTTCTTGGGACCATACCGGTCTTAATGTATGTCTCCAAGAAAGCCACATCCCATTGCGTGTGTATTTCTGAGATTGTTAGATTTTTTAATCGTACAAAAAAACCACCAAGATCATTTTCTCTCTCATTATATACTTCGAATACACCATCTGTATTAACCACCTTAGCTGCCCTGTATTCGAAGATGTCCATTGTAGGTGCTAACAGAAGGTTTTAGTAGATCATTTAGGGATAACTAATACAATTATTAATATAGTCAGATGAGTACAAAAATTGCGTACAGAATGAATACGTTACATCTGCAATACACAAATAAGTGTATCTAACCGCTGCTGTATAAGTTGTATCTCCAGTTCAAGTAGCAAAATATATAAAGAAATACAGCGCTGTCAGCAAAAACTTAGAGACATGCAAAACAAAATTTGCTGTCTAAATGCGTAATTAAGCTGCAGTTATAAAATATGGGATACCCACATTAAACAAGATATTAGAAAAAAACTGCGCTAAATAAAACAAAACTCAGTGTATGCACACATATTGTTTAAGTCCGTCCAAAACAAATACACAGGTATCAGATTATCAATCTGTATAGAGTCCACAAAAGGTATGTATCCAAATCTTCAATCAAGGTGACAACACACTTAGAACCACCGCAGAAATAAGTGTAGAAGATAGGACAGTCCTCCACCTATGAACCAACTGCCTCTTACCAGCTCCCTCGATCTCTGGTAAGGAGATCAAATGCGCTTTTTAGCTTATGACCCAGCTACAGGATACAATGAGTGGAACACCAGGTAAATTCTCCGTGTTTTCTTTAAATATGTCTCATCAGCATATCCATAGGCCAATCATGTGTAAAAAAGAAAGGCTTCCATAGTGTAAAACGTATAAAACATTTATTATTAAAAAAGTAGTGCACTTACATCAATCCGGATATATAAGGCATCAATAAGTAAACAAGCCGGCCGGCTCTCTTAAAACAAACGCCCGTAACTTCCGGGACTGCGTGTTGGTATGTTGGTGGCGTCAGCACGCCGCTCTCCCTACGCCGTTTCGTCAAACCTGACGTCGTCCAGGGGCACGGGCGGCGTGCTGATCACCACCAGTTATATACTAGTTATTCTGAATGAGGACCGCCCTATCCTGAGATCCAAGCTGCCCGTGATGCAAATGCCGCCATATTGCAATGGGGCAGATGCCAGTAAGTGTTCCGGTATCGTTAGGTGTCCTCCCTTACCGAAAAAGAATATGAATATATATATTCAACTTGTGTTTTACGAATAGAGAGCGGGCACAAATTAAGATGTACACCTCTCTTTCTCTCAAAGGGATGTTAATATTTATGCTGATACTATGTAAGTAGGATCAGCAAAACAGAGTGGTGGCATCTAGTGGTCAAGATCTAGATTGCCTGGTTAGTCGCCTTATAGGCGACTGATAGAATCTCCTAGATATGAAAAATAGGAATCTAAAGGCATGAATGTTAACACATATAACTGATTATATATTATAATGCCCCACCATTATAGAAAAAAGAAAAAAGAAAAAATACCACAAATTAAGATAGAAAATGACTAGAATAATTAAAAATGGTTAACAAATGGGTGAACTTCAACCCCATAGGTCATCTGGTATCTGGCTATAAATATAACAGACATTCACCCAGATGCCAGAGGAGGCAAAAATGGGCACAAAAATGCCAAATTACCATGACCCATACCCAATAGGGATTACTTATCAAACCTCAAGTTGAAATATATTAATTGGTAAAAAACCGCATTGTAAAATGTAAAAATATGAGAATAACCAATGAACGGGCCTTAATGTGTATCTCCCACCCTCACGGTACCACAGGGAACTCAGGACTGGTTCACATACAGATTCCCTAACTGTTATCAATAAAAGAGTTGACATCTGTATCTATGTTAAGGCCATATGGGGTGTAATACATGTAGCTCCACTGGGGTAGTGTACCTCCTTCAATGCCCATGTGGCTTCCAATACATAGGCAGAACTAAACGCGCCATGCAGGTTCGTCTCGGGGAACACATAACCAACATCAAAACAGGCTTTAAATTCCATTCCGTCTCCAAACATTACGATAGGGTCCATAATCGGGACCCGGCTAACACAATTTTTCTAGCAATAGATAAGTACGAAGCACACTGGAGAGGCGGATCTTTAGTTAGGGAACTATCCAAGATGGAGATGGCGTGGATCCATAGAGTACGGTGTTACACCCCATATGGCCTTAACATAGATACAGATGTCAACTCTTTTATTGATAACAGTTAGGGAATCTGTATGTGAACCAGTCCTGAGTTCCCTGTGGTACCGTGAGGGTGGGAGATACACATTAAGGCCCGTTCATTGGTTATTCTCATATTTTTACATTTTACAATGCGGTTTTTTACCAATTAATATATTTCAACTTGAGGTTTGATAAGTAATCCCTATTGGGTATGGGTCATGGTAATTTGGCATTTTTGTGCCCATTTTTGCCTCCTCTGGCATCTTGATGAATGTCTGTTATATTTATAGCCAGATACCAGATGACCTATGGGGTTGAAGTTCACCCATTTGTTAACCATTTTTAATTATTCTAGTCATTTTCTATCTTAATTTGTGGTATTTTTTCTTTTTTCTTTTTTCTATAATGGTGGGGCATTATAATATATAATCAGTTATATGTGTTAACATTCATGCCTTTAGATTCCTATTTTTCATATCTAGGAGATTCTATCAGTCGCCTATAAGGCGACTAACCAGGCAATCTAGATCTTGACCACTAGATGCCACCACTCTGTTTTGCTGATCCTACTTACATAGTATCAGCATAAATATTAACATCCCTTTGAGAGAAAGAGAGGTGTACATCTTAATTTGTGCCCGCTCTCTATTCGTAAAACACAAGTTGAATATATATATTCATATTCTTTTTCGGTAAGGGAGGACACCTAACGATACCGGAACACTTACTGGCATCTGCCCCATTGCAATATGGCGGCATTTGCATCACGGGCAGCTTGGATCTCAGGATAGGGCGGTCCTCATTCAGAATAACTAGTATATAACTGGTGGTGATCAGCACGCCGCCCGTGCCCCTGGACGACGTCAGGTTTGACGAAACGGCGTAGGGAGAGCGGCGTGCTGACGCCACCAACATACCAACACGCAGTCCCGGAAGTTACGGGCGTTTGTTTTAAGAGAGCCGGCCGGCTTGTTTACTTATTGATGCCTTATATATCCGGATTGATGTAAGTGCACTACTTTTTTAATAATAAATGTTTTATACGTTTTACACTATGGAAGCCTTTCTTTTTTACACATGATTGGCCTATGGATATGCTGATGAGACATATTTAAAGAAAACACGGAGAATTTACCTGGTGTTCCACTCATTGTATCCTGTAGCTGGGTCATAAGCTAAAAAGCGCATTTGATCTCCTTACCAGAGATCGAGGGAGCTGGTAAGAGGCAGTTGGTTCATAGGTGGAGGACTGTCCTATCTTCTACACTTATTTCTGCGGTGGTTCTAAGTGTGTTGTCACCTTGATTGAAGATTTGGATACATACCTTTTGTGGACTCTATACAGATTGATAATCTGATACCTGTGTATTTGTTTTGGACGGACTTAAACAATATGTGTGCATACACTGAGTTTTGTTTTATTTAGCGCAGTTTTTTTCTAATATTTTATATTGTGACACAAGTTGCGGGAAAAAGACAAATTATGGCCTTCAAAACTGTGATAGGTAGTGAGGAGTGAAATCAAAAATTTACGCCCTTAGAAATCCTGAAGGCGGTGCTTGGTTTCGGGGCCCCGTACGCAGCTAGGCTCCCAAAAAGTCCCACACATGTGGTATCCCCATACTCAGGAGAAGCAGCAGAATGTATTTTGGGGTGTAATTCCACATATGCCCAATGCATGTTTGAGCAATATATCATTTAGTGACAACTTTGTACAAAAAAAAAATTGTCACTTTCCTGCAACTTGTGTCAAAATATAATATATTCCATGGACTCAACATGCCTCTCAGCAAATAGCTTGGGGTGTCTACTTTCCAAAATGGGGTCATTTGGGGGGGTTTTGTGCCATCTTGGCATTTTATGGCCTTCAAAACTGTGATAGGTAGTGAGGAGTGAAATCAAAAATTTACGCCCTTAGAAATCCTGAAGGCGGTGCTTGGTTTCCGGGGCCCCGTACGTGGCTAGGCTCCCAAAAAGTCCCACACATGTGGTATCCCCATACTCAGGAGAAGCAGCTAAATGTATTTTGGGGTGCAATTCCACATATGCCCATGGCCTGTGTGAGTAATATATCATTTAGTGACAACTTTGTGCAAAAAAAAAAATTGGTCACTTTACCGCAACTTGTGTCAAAATATAAAATATTCCATGGACTCAACATGCCTCTCAGCAAATAGCTTGGGGTGTCTACTTTCCAAAATGGGGTCATTTGGGGGGTTTTGTGCCATCTTGACATTTTATGGCCTTCAAAACTGTGATAGGTAGTGAGGAGTGAAATCAAAAAATTTACGGCCTTAGAAATCCTGAAGGCGGTGCTTGGTTTCCAGGGCTCCGTACGCGGCTAGGCTCCCAAAAAGTCCCACACATGTGGTATCCCCATACTCAGGAGAAGCAGCTAAATGTATTTTGGGGTGCAATTCCACATATGCCCATGGCCTGTGTGAGCAATATATCATTTAGTAACAACTTTTTGTAATTTTTTTTTTTTTTTGTCATTATTCAATCACTTGGGATAAAAACATTAATATTCAATGGGCTCAACATGCCTCTCAGCAATTTCCTTGGGGTGTCTACTTTCCAAAATGGGGTCATTTGGGGGGTTGTACTGCCCTGCCATTTTAGCACCTCAAGAAATGACATAGGCAGTCATAAACTAAAGGAAGGTTTAAATGTGGGTGTGGTGCCGTTCTGAAGGAAATTTGGAATATATTGGCCTGTGGTATATGTGAGGCTCAATAGTGCAATAATATGCTCAATCGTGGGTGAAAACGAAATTTTTTCAGAAAAAATGCAAATATGCCCTAAATTAAAACAAAGTGAAAATTAAAATACCAAATAAAAGTAGATGAGGTAAATTTGTGCTGCCAGGCTGTCCAAAAATGCTACCTTGTGTAAATTAATGTGTAGCCCTACAATACAGGTTTAGCATGGCAAACGCAAGTAATAATACTCAAACCCAACATGAACAAGGGAGGGGGGAGGGGGGGAGAGAGAAAGTGAGGAGGTGGAGGGACAAGGGAGGTGTGGATGGCCCAAAAGTGCACAGGTGCCAATGGCTTGATAAACAGTAATGTTGTTATAAAGTCCAGATAAAATGCATTCGTGACAAGAAAGTGCTACTGGCTTGGTTATTTCAAAGTGCAGATGTGTTCAAAAGCAATCTTCCAATCCTTTTTCTTGGTGACAGTGTTTAAAATCCCGTGCTCTTAATGTGCACACACTCACCAGCTTCCTTAACCCCTGCGGGGGAATTAGGCAGTCACACTCTGTGCTACTGTGCAGCAATAACCGTCAGTCTCAGGATCAGATTGGTGTTTACCAAAAAAGAGAAGGGATATCCATAGCATAATACAGTTTAAAAGGTTTTATTCACAAATTAGTAGCTCATGTAAAGCAAGAAAAAGATCTCAGTGGAACCATCAGAGTAATCCTAGTTTTCCTGGGAGGTACTGCAACATAGGATTAGGCCACGCCCTATGCGTTTTGTCATTGGACGTCTATGGGAGCGTGGACCGTTTATCAAGCCATTGGCACCTGTGCACTTTTGGGCCATCCACACCTCCCTTGTTCCTCCACCACCTCACTCTCATCTGTGGGGGCAGCAGTTCAAACTAATAATAAAAAGAATTTTTTTCACCAGTTCCTTTGCGGGGGTTCACCACCGTTTTTTACTTTTAGTCATAAACTAAAAGCTGTGTAAATTCCAGAAAATGTACCCTAGTTTGTAGACACTATAACTTTTGCGCAAACCAATAAATATACGCTTATTGACATTTTTTTACCAAAGACATGTGGCCGAATAAATTTTGGCCTAAATGTATGACTAAAATTGAGTTTATTGGATTTTTTTTATAACAAAAAGTAGAAAATATAATTTTTTTTCAAAATTTTCGGTCTTTTTCCGTTTATAGCGCAAAAAATTAAAACGGCAAAGATGATCAAATACCATCAAAAGAAAGCTCTATTTGTGGAAAGAAAAGGGTGCAAATTTCGTTTGGGTACAGCATTGCATGACCGCGCAATTAGCAGTTAAAGCAACGCAGTGCCAAATTGTAAAAAGTGCTCTGGTCAGGAAGGGGGTAAATCCTTCCGGGGCTGAAGTGGTTAATGTGCCTCCATCATCCAGCTCTCTCCTAAGCATCTCTGCATCTCCCCCACTCACCCTCCCTGTCTCTTCCGTAGTCTTTGTAAAGCCTCTCCTTCCGGTGTAATTCTATTTTCTGCAGCTGCTCCAGTGCTTGTAAAGCAAAGAAACATGTATTAATTACTTTGATCTGTTTAAGGTCCCTGTTTAGTACAGTGTGTGTGTGTTTTCCTAAAGTTATAATGCTAAATACCTGGTTTGCAGAGCTCTGCTGTGCAGGCACGTGACCTACCTCTGCTAGCATGCATTCATCAGAGGGGGAATCTCAGTCCCTCCTGCAGGGAGGGAAGAAAAGCAGAGTGGGGTTACGTGACAGGACAGCAGGGCTCTGCAAAGAAGGTATGTAGCATTATAATTTTAGAAAAAACACACACACACTGTAGTGAACAGGGGACCAAAACAGAGAGAATCAAAGTAATTAATACATGTGACTTTACAACCACTTTACATTTCATTTTGATTTTTTTTTTTTGTGGGGGGGGGTTACAACCACTTTAATGTCTAAGCTTTTCCACCCCTGTATCTTTGGAAGGAGCCATGGTTGTCACACCAGCTGGAATACATCTGTCTTTGCTCATCTTTCATTACATGATGGTTAGATTGGGATTAGTAGTTTACACAAGAAAAATAAGATGGTTTGGGCTTTCCTTCTGGCAAGATCAACAGGTGTTTTCTGTACTTGAAATGTTCTGTGAAAACGAACGCAGTCCCAACATCTAGAGACTGGTGGCCTGCATTTTATAAAGTTCTTGCTTTTGGTTTAAATAAAATAATTCATGCTTTACAGTAGTGGTATAAAAAATAATTCTGCGCTGCCCTTGGTGCTAGCAGCTAACAGGACAATATGATATAGCAAAACAGTGGGAAAACAAAAAGTGTAGCGCTATGTATGATGCAAAAAATTTAAACAAATTCAAGTTGGATCAAATATTAAGCAATAAATCCAAATGCTCTAAATCAGTGGTCATCAACCCTGTCCTCAGGGCCCACTAACAGGCCAGGTTTTATGCATTACCTTGGGCAGATGCAGACCAGAATACTGCAATCACTGAGCAGCAAATGATATCACCTGTGATGTATTTCAGTTATCTTGCAAACCTGGCCTGTTAGTGGGCCCTGAGGACAGGGTTGATGACCACTGCTCTAAATGATGCAATATAAACATAAATAATGATCCGTGTGGGTAAGTGGCTAAAAGTTCGTGAAAGTCAAAAAGACAATTCAACAGTATTAAGCAATGAACTCAAATGCTCTAAATGATACAATATAAACATAAATAATGATCCGTGAGGGTAAGTGGCTAAAAGTCCGTGAAGGTCAAAAAGACAATGTAACAGTGTTCAAAGAACGTTCAAAACAGTGGTCAAGGAAAGTTCAAAACTTCTTATTGGTATCCAAACAGTGACGAAGTCCTTCCCAAGGACTCCACTGCCGCCATTTGATTTTAAAAGCGATTGTTTTATCTACTAAATGTAAGTGTTCCAGCTTCATTAAACTTTTTTGCAATTTTAAACAGAATTATGCTATGTGGCCCTTTCTGTTCTCCTTCTTTATAATTGCCCTCGCCACATCCATGGAAGTTTGACCATCGCCTCCCACGAAACCTTCCTGCAAGGATTTCCTCTGGTGGATAGTCAGTTGTCCCCGGTCCAGCGATTTGGAAAGCCCAAGTTGTGACGAATGCGGGTGTCAGATCCCTGCCCTCCTCGCTAACTTACAACGAAGGACCGGCCAACCTCACACCACGCTGTCACTTACGTAACAATGCCACTCTCAGCTGCGCCCAGCACAAAGATTTTCCAGCTTGCGGGACCACAATCTAGGTGCAAGCAGTCTGAGAGTAATTGTCACTGCACTAATTACACAATTAACCCTTTAACTGCCACCACCCACGTTTAAAAGACTGAGCCGGGGGAGACTCGTAATTTTAGCAATACCAATTATAATTTTAGAATAAGCGTCTGCCACACACAGCTCGTTTATAGCTTGTATTAAGAGCTTTAGGGACAAGATTAACACTTTTCAACATAAGGGTTTATTATGAAAAGGTCAAAGTTGATGCAAATAAAACAGTTACAGAAAAAGATGTTTCAAAAAGATAAACACAATATACAGCCACAAAGCAATAAGCTAGAATTGGGTAGAAAGAATACTTGCAATTAATGTCCGAGGGTTGACCAGAGTTCGATCGATGAGCTAGGTAATCGGTTCTCGACTTGGCAGATGTTTCTTCGTGGATGGTAAAAGGAGAACTGCCTATTGTCTTGGCATCTCCTCTTTTCTGTCAAATCAAAGGGGGTGTTGACAGCGACCAGTAACCAATCGTCTGGTCATCTGGTTTAGGGGTTGGTTGCTGGGAGGTGTCTACACTCATGACCACGTCCCAGGTAGATTTTGTGATACATATTCATATATCTGCATCTATAGTGTTTACAGACTCCAAATATCCATATTATTATTCAGCGTGAGATTTCCTTCAAAACAAGTATAAACATGCTATGTCTATAATGTATAGTCTGCTTAGGAGGAATAAGTGGTACCAGTGGTTTCCCATATGACCTGACATAGGGGTGTCTGGACTTGAAATGTTACAAATTATCTGAGGAAACTAAATATGTCCATATTATGGCTGTGCTATTACTAAGTCGGAAGTTATGAAACATGCTGAAATTTCATACTTATCCCACGGAAGGTGTATTCAGACATTTTACAACCGGGGCCTGTTAGGTCTCTGAATGGAGAGGGTAACAGTTTTACGACAGGCCTGAACACTCTGCCCTTTCAACAAGCTGTTTGTTTACTGACCTAGCCTGGTTATGTTTTCTCTGTTGAGATAACCTTTTCTGTCGAACTTAAAAAGCTTTGAATTCCTAAGACAAGGGAGGAGGGAGGAGGGAGTTCAAATTTCTATGTAATGTTACATGGTTAGCCAAACTGTCATGGCTACTTCCACACAACATGGCAGCTAGCTACAGCTTTCCATGTCCCGTACGTGATATCGTTACACCTCCCCCTTAGGTGGTTGCATGGGAGGGAACTACAATTTCCCTCCTGATGCAACCGACTCCTGCGGGCTCAGCTTGTCGTGACAGCCGATCAGCGTTGCCATGGGCGCTGCCTTTCTTATGCTGGATGGTGAAACCGTATTGCTGCAGAATTAGGCTCCACCTAAGTAGTTTGCCATTCTCCCCAGCCCCACGATTTAGCCAGCTCAAGGGATTGTGATCTGTGATCACAGTGAAGTGCTGTCCATAAAGGTACGTTTGTAACTTCTGGAGAGCCCACACAATCGCAAGACACTCCTTTTCGATCGTGGCATATGCTACTTCCCTGGGAAGCAACTTCCTGCTCAGGTAGAGGATGGGATGCTCCTCTCCGGCCTCGTCCACCTGGCTCAGGACTGCACCCAATCCATAGGCAGAGGCATCCGTCTGCACTAGGAAATGGCGGGTGAAGTCTGGAGCCTGCAGCACAGGTGCTCTGGCCAGCACCTCCTTCAAGGCCTGAAATGTCTGCTCACATTCTGGTGTCCAAGACACCACCTTGGGCAGTTTCTTTTTGGTTAGGTCAGTCAGAGGTTTGGCCAGGCTACTATAGTTACATACAAACTTCCTATAGTAGCCAGCGGTCCCCAAGAAAGACATAACCTGCTTTTTGGTTTGGGGGGTAGGCCAGGCCAGGATGGCCTCAACCTTCCCTGTCTCGGGTTTCAGGGTACCTCCTCCTACCTGGTGTCCCAAGCACTGCACATCAGTCATGCCAATCTGATACTTACTTGGTTTGACAGTCAGATTGACAGCTGTCAGTTGGTCCAAGACCTGTGACAGGTGCACCAGGTGTTCTTCCCAGACAGGGCCAATCACTCCAGGGCTTCTTGAGCCGACCATTTCACAAGGTTCCACCCCTCCTCGTAGGTCATCCATGACCCCCGGAGAAGTGGCTGGCGCGTTCTCAACCCCAACTAGCATTGCCTTACATGCAGACAAGCCACATGGGGTGGTGAAGGCTGACTCGTCCTGAGCCTTCCGTGTTAGGGGGGTTGGTCCATGCCCCCTGCTCAGGTCAATGATGGTGAGACAGCAGGCACCTACCAGCTGCTCTGACCCCTCATGGTTCCTGGGCATGGGGAAGGCCACAACAACAGGGCTGGCGTTCAGCCCTTCAAGGGCTCCTGGAAGCCTGCTTGTCTGATCCCTTTTGGGGGCCAGGATTACCAGTGGCGCCCAGACTGTCCAAGCTCCCTGAATGACCCCTAACTGCATAATTTCCTAAGTCTCATTTGCCCCACCTGTCTGCACCTCCTGCAAGGCAAGGTGGGCTGCAAGGGTGAGGGGAGGATACACCCGGCCGCCCACCTTGTGGACGCCATGGGGTGCCCTCCCAGGGATTCCCATGACCCAGACACGGCATGCTGTAAGCACTGCCAGCATCATGGGTCCCTGGAGGGGAAGGAAAGGTGAGTGGGACTGAAGGCCTAAGCCTACTCCCTGAGTGTCAGCTATCACTTCTAATAGGGCATCTAACTCTTTCCGTTCAGGTATACGGTCTCTGCCAATGACAGGCACTGTGCTGGGACATTGTGTAAACATCAAGTTAGGCCACAAACCATTGTGTTTCACTCCAGCCCTGGCCTTCCTGATTTCACCTGGACCTTCACAGACCATATCAGGTGACACCTTCAACACATTCCCCTTAGGTTGACCGAACACAGTGAGCAACTGTTTAACCCTTTCAGTCTCCAGGCCTCCTGCCTGTAGACCAGTACAGCCTCTCTGCCCACTGTCCCTGTCATGCTTTTGTTTATTTTTCTCAGCAGGGGAGCTAACAGCTGGCCTGCTGAACACTGCAAAGCCTTTGTCTCTCAGCAGTACTGGCTGAGGCGTGGGACTACAAGTACCAACCAGCCATCCTGTGACACACAAGGACAACTGCTGGGGTGTAGTCAGGGCAGAATCCTCTGGGTCAGAGTCAGGAATGGGGCCACCTGGGCCACTCCTGGGCTCTGCCGCCAGAGACTCTATCTTCTTCACCTGCCCAGCATTGTGGGTGACCTCCAACAACGACATAACATCATTACATTCAGTAATTACATTCTTAACATCAACTACACATGCATTTGATATCGGCACATGCAAGGGGGCCTCCTCTCCTTCTGTAGGTGAAGAAGATCCCTGTACCTCCACTCCACCCTCCCCCTCCCTCTGTCCATCCACAGGTTGCCCAGATATTACCCCAACATCTGTAAACAGTACCTTGGTAGGTCCAGAGAGTTCCGTGGGAGCATCCTGGGTGCTTTTAGCAGGGGCATAGTAAGAAACAAGGGTACCTAAATCAGCACCCAACAACACCGCAGTGGTGATCTCCTCTGAGACTCCCACTTCTCTCATCCCACTTCCGGCACCCCAATCAATGAAAACATAGGCACGGGGTACTCGTGAGCGGGTCCCCCCGTCTCCGGTGAGGGTAAAAAACTTTCCAGGGATGATGTCCCTTCTTTCTATCACCTCTGGTCTGACCAAAGTGACTTCAGCTCCTGTGTCCCGGAAACCAGTAACGATCCGGTGGCCCACGATGACTGGCTGCAAGTTGGCGGTGGTTACCCGAGTTTTCCTGCGGACGAACAGCACGGAAGAAGGGTTGCTGGCTGGATGGCCAGGTGATGTCGTCTTCTTCTGCTCAGGGCACTGCGTCCTGAGATGTCCAGCTTCCCCACAGTTGTAGCATTTGCATTTGTCAGTTAGGAAGGCCTTGGCTCCAGGAGCTGCAGGTTCCGGCTGCTGAGGAACTTGGTTGGTAGGCAGAGGGGGGGGTTGCCGTGTGCGATTTCCCTCCTTTCCAGCCATTCGGAGGAGCCTTGCAATGGTCA